>NW_010332137.1:0-17363 GCF_000700745.2 Antrostomus carolinensis
TTCTATGATTCTATGATTCTATGATAAACTGCTAAAACATGTAATGGCAATCTCACATACGGAGAGAATTTCACAGGGAACTGGAAAGCATATTGACTTTGGGGAATATATTAATCCCAAAATTACAAAATAATACAAAACATTTAACAGATGGCAAAAGAGGAGAATAACCCTTTTTATAAAAAAGAGTAAAAAGGCAGACAGCTTATTTTTAAAAACAGAATTAAAAAATCACCTGATAAGAGATGTTTTCAATTATTTAGTGGTTTATAATGAGCTTGGAAAATGAAAACAAAACAAAACACAACAGTATTTTGACAGCTCCATGATTAAGAGATAAGGATATTATGAAAAAGTTATCTTAAGGACTAAAAATTGTACTCTCATCCTGTTGCACAACAGAAACTTCAAAACAAAGATACATTGATGCATTGGCAGACTATAACAATAAATGTAGTTGAAGGACAATGAAAACAAGAAAAGGTACCTTTTGGCAAAATAGTATTGAAAAGAACTGTTGTAATGTAATTGCTCATGGTAAAATATCTGTATTAAAATATGTAGGATGTGTCTTATCATCCGGTTCATGTTCCTAACATTCTGGCTAAACAGCTTTGTGGTCTACTGTCTAACCTCACAATCTCCCAATTGTCATCCATTATCTGCCTATTGCTGAGATGATACTTGTTTTTAAAAAATAAAAGCAGCAGATACTGGCAGGTGATTCTCTGCCTCTGTTTGATTTATAGCTTTCAGAGTTGCCCGTTAGACATGACACAAATGTGTAACGAGCCCTTTATTCCCCTTCAGAAATAGATGACAGATTATCCTGTTATTCAGAATTTAGGGGTTTATAGAGTTACAGCTTGGGAGAAGGTGTATTAAAAGATTGAATAAAAAAATAAAACTGGTTGACATTTCTAAATACTGATTCAGCAGCTAATCCCTAAATGTACTATGCATTTTTGGAAATAATATTACAGAAGTATTTATTTTTATGTTATTACAGAGTAAAGGACAGCCAAAAGAAATATTTAGTTTTAATTCAAAAAGTCAAAACTGAGGGCATAATATAAAGAAAGGATTCTGACAATCAGGACAGGATAATTTTTTTGCAGAAAGAACAATGGGGTTTGTATTCAGATTCAAATTTGAACTTTATTATGGAGAAAATTGAATCCTATTATCCAATATGGCCTCACCTCCTACTTTTCCCACCAATGGAGAAAAAAAAAAAAAAAGAAAAAGAATAAATTAAAGAATTTGTTAGTGTTACTGATTTACCATTTTATTATTTTAAGAAGAAGTAGTTGTGTTTAATTTTGATATAAATATATAGAGAGTTAGGAGATTTTTAGTAGGAATTATATGTTGCACATTTAACCAGTAATGGAATGTTGCTATGAAATCTTTTGTGCAGGCTGTACCAAGGCCAAAGGGACTGGTCAAAATCATTCATTTAGAACTTCGGTAACTTAGGTAGCAAGCAGCACCAGGCACCAGTTGATTCACAAATTGATTTATAGTATCAGAAGAATGCATGTAGCTGTCAGGGTCTGGAATTAATGAAAACTGAGGGAAGCCAACCGTAATAGCTGGCAAGTACCTGCCAGGGAACCGAGTCCTTAAGCAAAAGGTAATTCCGACAGGGGGAGATCACGACCACCGACTCATGGACCACCTACTCCTATTGCACTCCAGACCCATTTCTAGACATTTCTAGCTTTTATTGCGCATAATCGGAACTAGGAGGAGAGTATGTAAATGATTTCTGAGAAATGGTATGTTTATGTATGAATACTTAATGGATATGCATGAATAAGTTCTATATAAGATGTATGTTTTTGGGGCTTGGTGTGCATTGTTGGTGAGAGCATTCCCCTGCGCACCCGGCCGTCAATAAAAAAGTGTCTGCTTATCTATATCACATTGGTGTCGATAAGTTCTTTACTCCGAGTTTTTGGTAACATTAGTAGTGCAAATATTGTACAGGTGATACTTACAAGGATCTATAGAATTGTTTTTTCATTACCTTTTAAGAAACAGATAACAATTTGGGTTTTTTAATAAAAAATAATCTTTAAAAGAGTCAAGGGTTTTTTTTACCTTTAAAGGGTAAAAGTAAGAACACCTATTTCTTATTTCTTACTAATCAACCCTACGTAGCTGGGTTTTTTTACACATCCATCTCTGGATTGGTTGGATTCCTTCCATCTTACATTTTGTATATGATTCTACCCTACTTCTAAGTGCTAGACTTTTAGGGCAAACTTTTAAAAATGTGTTGACTGACTGCTGTAAAAATTGAGTTTTTTCTCAGCACTTTTGTGGGCTGTGAATCATTAAACCACCTTCAGACATGAATATGACAATGAGAAATGCCACTCACCTACCCTACTGCCTGGCTGGGGACGTCCTGTTGTGCCCTGCCCTGCCCTACCCTGCCTGCCCCAGGGAAGCCTCCACCTCTCTCTGGTCCCCGGCACCACACTCTAGCACCACCTCAGTCCAGGGACACCTCTTTATTTGGGCTGCTGATGTAGAAACCTGATGCACAGTGCAAGTCTGGGTCTGAATCAGATGAAATTAAAAGTTGCAGATGCACTTGTGAGCAATGTCACTATTACATAAAATTCTCAATTATTTTCCCTAATCCTTTTCTTGCTACCTTATCTACCCTATTGCAAAGTTTTGACACCTCAAGTCTCCCTATTATCTATTTTAGACTACAAACTTAACTAGGCCTAGCTGATATGTAATTAATTTTCAATGTCACATTTTTTAAGCAGAAGGGTAGGTTCTTTCAGAATGGGAAAGTACGTACAAATGTATGGAATGGAGAAGTACATACAAATAAGTATCCATGTCTTGATTTGATTATAACAGTACAGTGGTTTTCTCTATGAATTAAGAACTTTGATATTGACTATGTTGCCTGCAATCATTTTCCTAAAACTTACTCAGCTTCCTTCTGCTTTGGGATTAGGTCTCAAGTTCATTTTGAAATGCATTTCTGTGATGGTGAGGACACATTTTATTGCTGCACCTGCTCCATCAGTCACAGTTGCAAACCTAGAACAGTTAAGTTTTCATTCCTAGCATTTCTGACTCGTTGTTATTGTCACAGGAATGACTCAAGCTGTGTTGTTCCCAGTTCTCATTACAGGCTTTGTCATGAGAAGATGAGTCATCAGAATGTTTAGTTCCTTATTTACAGCTCAACCTAGTTTTTAAACAAGACAGTGATCTGAATATATGTACAATGACAGTCTAAAGAGCTACACAGCTGTGTGCATCATTTACTTCTGAGAATAAGGCACCTAACCCCTCTAAAGCCTAACTCCAAATAAATAATATTGTAAGTAGTATTATACAGATTTGGTAAACTGGTTCTTACGTAAAAGGTGGTTATGTATTCGTATGTTTAAACAGACAGTAGATTAGCTAGAAAAGCAAATAAAAGGAATGTCCATCTAAAACTCAGGTAACGTAGACGTTAAGAGGCCTTATTTCTAGAAACTCTCATTTGCAGGTACTTTGGGGCATGAGTGCATTGCAGGTAAAATTGGAAAATTAAATAGAAACTAAACCTAAATTAAAACCTGAATTATATTATGTTGAAAATTCTTGTTACAGAAAACCTTCAGAACAAAGCAAATACTTTCATTTGAAGAGAAAAAATCTGCTGGTTTAGATAATTGTTCTCTATAAGACAGAGGGACCTTTTGTCTTTTGATCACCCTGGTGTGCAAAGCTTTGACAAGACTGCACAATGGTGGTAAGAACCACAGTCCTTCTCCACCAATTATACAGATCAGGGACCTGGTCAAAATATCTATTCTGTGGGTCTCATATAAACATTTTCTTCTCTTGGAAATCAAGGAGCAGAGAGGAGGGAATTGTTCACACTAGGGCTGTGACTGTAGCTTACAACTTGATCCAAGGAAAATATTTTCAGGTCCTTCGGGACTCTTCTATATTCTTCACCTGCAAGATACTTTTCTCACTTGTTTCTACTTGGAATCACATATTTCTCTCAACATCAGCTGCTTCCAACTATAATAACTCATCAAACCTCACTGGTTACCAACAGGCTTTCTGTTATGAACTGTGACTTGTGGAGAGGGAGATCAGATAATCTCCTTAAACAAAATATTTTTATTTCTAAAAGGAGCAACAAAGCTTCAGAAATCAACAAACAAACAGCAGTTTATCTATAGTATAATTTATTCAAAGCTTAGCTATTTCTCCTTATTTATAATTGATGAAAACTACTGAATCCTGCTGTTTTTCTATAGTATCACTTTCTAACTGTTAAAATCCTGTTGCTATTCGAGCGTTCAGCCTTGCAAAGCAGCAAAGTAACTTTATCCAAAGCCTGAAATTAGCTTTGTCACAGTTATTAGCTTGAGTTTTGTCCCATTTTACCAGATGCTTTATGTGGATCTATTGTATGGATTCATTTGCTGGTTTTCTAACAGCCCTGCCAGCAAACCAAATACATGCAAAAGTAAATGCACAAATACTGCAATATAGCTTTGCAGTAACTCAAGTACTAGTATACATAGAGAGTTAATGAATTCTCATTTATGTGCATCACGTTCCTCCATCCATCCCTGTAAGCTTCATTGCACATAGTTGACATTCTCAGCATTTTCGTTAGCAAGAAAGATGTCTCACTAAATTTGGATTATCTGACATTAAGCATCATGAGATTTCAACCTTCCCACCAGTATCTACTCTTTATAGGCTGATATTCCCTCTTTTATCTGCAGAAAACTTTAGTTTCAAAACCTGGTTAGTGCAATTAGAGCATGCCAGTTTCTTGTAGCTAGCAATATATGGCATGCCTACATAGCTAGTACCACATCCAGATGCCTTGGGGTTCTTAGCCAAGATGAACGTGCTTGCAGCAGGGCAGACAGTGAACAGTTTTAAGCACTTCTGCAAAAAAGGCTCTGACTCAATACTTTCAGATTCAAAACAGAGAATCTTTATCCTTTTGTCACTATGATCCTTATTTCTGGCATCTGCAATTAAAAGCAAAAATTAAGCAGCTATAGAAAATGTTTTATCATCTAAATAAATTGAGCTTTTTTACACATAAACATGTCAAGAGTATTTTAGAATGTTACATTACATTCTTTTCTCCTTTTTTTTTTTTTTTTAGGTGATTTTAGTATTTGCCAAGGAATCATTTATATAATCTAGAAGTATCATCATTCCAGAACTAAACTTCAATTTCTTCATGTTAAAATATCCAAAATACTTAGTTCTACCATAGATTTTGCTCTTGATGGGCCAGATTTGCCATGCATTAACAATGAAACTATGGTGTTTCTATAGCAGTATTTACTGATATTCAGAATATCTTCTTTAAAAAAAAGTAGATCAGGTAGAAGAATTAAAATAGCAATTTTCGAGCTTGACTCTTAAGTCTCACTAGTGTCCTGGTTTTGCTAGGGTAGAGCTAATTTTTTTCTTAGTAGTTAGAATAGCTGTGTTTTCATTTCAGCACAACTTGTTATGTGAAGAACATTGGTAAAAGTACTAGTGTAATTAGTTGCTGCTGGAGCTCAAGGCCACCATGTTTGGTTGGTTCCCAGCTGCATTAGGACTGGGACGGAGAAGCGTAGTAAATAGCAAAACCCAAAATTAACATTTGAGTGTGTCAATGAAATATTCCACATCATATCACATCATGTCAGTATACTAACCAGGGTAGACCAGAAGACAGGGGGTTTCTCTCAGGGATCACTCAGGCTCTCACTTGTCGGGGGTTTCAGTTTCAGGACTGTCTCAGCTCTGGGATTGCTGGCTGCCACAGGCTGAGCATAGGTCAGCGGGTGGTGAGCAAGTGTACTGTGTATCACTCATTTGTATATTCTATTATCACTGTTGTTATCATTAGTAATTACTAATTAGTAAAATGTTTTTATCTCAACCCACGAATTTCCTTTCCCTTTTCTTTCCAATTCTCTCCACAGGCTGAGCATAGGTCAGCGGGTGGTGAGCAAGTGTACTGTGTATCACTCATTTGTATATTCTATTATCACTGTTGTTATCATTAGTAATTACTAATTAGTAAAATGTTTTTATCTCAACCCACGAATTTCCTTTCCCTTTTCTTTCCAATTCTCTCCCCTAATCCCTAGGTAAAGGGAGAGAGGGAGGGTGAGAGAGCAGGCTGTGTTTGGTTGTAAATTGCAAGCAAAAAAGGTGAATCCATCCAAACCACCATAACTATATACTTCAAATTACTGTAAGGAATTCAGTGATAATTCATCAGAACTATTCATCACAGAACTGTCAAAGGTTGTTTTGCAGGTTTAACATTGCCCCCCCAAAAAAATTGCTATTTTGGCATTAAATTCAAGCGTGTTTTGTACTCATTAGCTGTAGATCTCAGAGGAAAAAAAAAAAAAATTATCTACATGAAAAACACTAGTTGTCCAAACAAGTAGAGAGAAGAAAATTTGTTAAAACAGAATAGGCCCAAAACAAAAACTCTTCATATGTGTCAGCTATATCTATCATGGTTTTAAATTAATATAATAACCTTAAGGCATGTAATTGTAATTCTGCCATTGGAACCTAGATGTGTTAGGTTTGGGGGACAGGGGAGGAGCTGGTTTTGGTAGTGAAGAAGGGAGAAGCTTTGCAAAACTCCCCTGTCTTCAAGCCAGACCCACCAGCCCAGGCTGTGTTAACTAGCAATAGAGAAACACCTCTGGGAATCCATATTTGTGAGGGAAAGGACAGTCTTGAACAGAAGAAAGTAGAGAAAACCTGAAGGAGATGCTATTGACCTGAAAAAAAGACAACCATCAGCCTAAACAAAGGGAGAGAACTTCATTATCAGGAGGAAGAAGGAAGGGGAGGATGGAGAACCTCAGACATCCAGTTCAACACTCATGGAGTAGGACAAGGTAAAGGAGGTCCCCTTCAGTCCATAAAAGCTCAATGGCAGAGCAGATACCCATGTGTAGGCTATGGAGGACTCCACACTGGAGCTGAAAGCTGAACCTGAGGACAAATGTGACTGTATTGAGACCATAGAGACGCTCAATGCCAGAGTGGAGGTGGACCCCCAGAGCCAGGCAGGGAGAGGAAGTGTGCTGGACTGGAGGCCTGTCTGCAGCCTGTGGATGTCCCCAGGCTGGAGCCAGGAGCTGTGCCCAAAGAGGTCCGTGAATCCATGGGAATCTTGCTTTGTAACATCTTGTTCCTGGACTTCCATGCTGGGAAGAGCAGCAGAGGTGAACTGACTGAAACCCCTATT
Source organism: Antrostomus carolinensis (assembly GCF_000700745.2). Lineage (NCBI taxonomy): Eukaryota > Metazoa > Chordata > Aves > Caprimulgiformes > Caprimulgidae > Antrostomus > Antrostomus carolinensis. Next base: position 7,283 of record NW_010332137.1, read on the forward strand.
CCTTGTCCCCTGTGCCGCTGTGGGGGGAAGGTAGAGAAATTGAGAGGAAAGTGATTTGAGCCTGGGAAGAAGGGAGGGATGGGGGGAAGGTGTTTTAAGATGCTGTTGTTTTGTCTCACTGTGCTACTCGGATGATTGATAATGATTTAAATTTATTTTTCTTCCCCAAATTGAGTCTATTTTGCCACAACTGGTGAGTAAGCTAGCCCTGTCCTCATTCTAATCCGTGACTCCCTTGTTGTGATTCCCTTCCCATCTCACTGAGTAGGCGTACGAGTGCAGGACTGCATGGTCCTAACTGTGGATGAAACCATCACACTAGGTAAGAAATGTTATTGTCTGAGTCTTCCCTAATATCCCTTAATATCCTTTAGCAAATAATTTTCAATATGTAGGGTAAAAAAAAAAAAAAAAAAAAAAAAAAAAAAAGATTAAAAAACTATATTACTGCAGCTGGCCATAAAAAAAATCATATTAGATTTGTTGCAATTTAAAACAAATTTCTACTCATGATAGGATCGTATTTGCATCTAGTATCTTTATCTGGTTGCTATAAGAGGATGTGCAAAATGTTAGGATGTTCTTTAGCCTCTAATGATTTTTATCCACGTTGATGTTATAAGACGAACACCTTGCAGCTAACTAAAAATATATTGGTTCTTCAGTGTGATGCAGTACCTTAGGATAGACCTTCTCATGTCCAACCCAACAGGTGTGTAAACATAAATCACCTCTTGCAAACAGCAAATAGATTCTCTGTATTCGTCCTCAGAGTTGAAGAGTCTCATTTAATCACCTCAATTACTTACTCTGCTTTCATCAGCTGTGTTATCTGAGTTACGAAAGTTTGCTTTAAGCCTTCCATCTTCCTCCTTGAAATGGCCCTGTTTTCTTCCAGGTTTCTTTATTTGGCAGCTGAAAGAAAAATTTTCCCATATGGTGTCTGCTGCTAGTGGTTGACTCAAAAGCTTCTCAGATCCGTTCTAGGATTTTCATATAAAAACAAGCTTATCTCAAGTTGTCACACAGAGCTTGTGCAAACATCCCTGGGTGTAATCAATGTCATTTATTAAAAAAGACTCAAATAATTTCCAATTATATGTGTCAGGAGTCTATCTGACTAGACTATTAGAATTCTTCATTCTGATTTGGTTCTCATCCGTGAACAGTTTGAAATGCCTGATTTTCCACTGAAAACAAGGTAGTGACCAGAGAAAATATCTGGGATTTTTTTAACAAAATCTATTTCTCTTAGGTTGTTTTACTAATACTCAATTAATTAGGTAGTTGTGGATTTTTTTTTTTCATAATGAAACTCAACAGAATCATTTACAAGCTTCTATAGTCCCAAATTTTGTTCTTAAAACTAAGTCTAAGGAATTTAATTAATATTGGTTCCCTAGTGTAATTAACTCAACCTTAAAAATAAGTGACTGAAATTGATCAAATCTCCTCAGCTCTTGGAATTCAATGTTAATTTGGTCAAATACATTTAGCATGAATTTGCTAGAGAGAGGTCATGTTATCATTTCCTTGCATCGCCGATGTGCTTCTTTGAAATAACATTCAAAGGAGAAGCACTAGTTCTACATTGCAAAGAAAATGTTTATTTCCCATCAATTCCTACCAAATTTATTATCACATTTTAGCAATAAATAACAGTAATTATTTTCTGACATTTATTAGCTATAGAATTCATTAAAACATTACAAATCTTGGAGCTTCTTAGACTTTTACAGTCAGAGAAGGAATTAAGTTTCAGTCCATGCAAGAAGAAGCAATGGGAAGCCTTACAGTAATGAGAGCACATGTTAATCTGTGTTACTTTAGCAGGAACCACAAATATCCTAAGGACCTCTATCAAGCTTTTGAGGTATATTTGGTCCCTAAGTGCTTTAAGGAAATATCCAGAATAAGGTATTCTTTTCAGAAAAGACACCTGGAAAAGCCACATAATTAGCAAAGAGAAGATGAAAGTTTTAGACATACTCTCCCTTCTTCTCAAGTCAGACATTACAGAATGGTATTATATGGTGACAATGTCTGATCCTTTGTAAGCAGGAATCACTTCTCCTGCACCAACCTCATGTTATATTACATGTGGTTTTAAAAATTACTGGATTTTTGAAGAGGTAGTAAATTATATGTGTTGCCAGAGTACAACAGATTACATCTTGTTACAACAAATAACCACTTAGAAGGTGTTTTAATGGTGTTCTCACTATCAGCTTCAATATAGAATACAGATGCCTCTTATTTACTTATCCTTCATAAATCAAATCTGAAGTTAAAGAGTGGTCACTGAAACCCCTGAACTGTCTCTTTGGCAATATTGTTATTCTTCGACTAAGAAGACTATGGCATAGGAAAGAGCAAGATATTTATTCTTTCTCCTATAGGCTTAATTAATTTGAAGGACAAATATAAAGGCTTGATTAATTTTACAGCACCAAACTGGCAAGGATTGGACTTTAGGATTCCAGTAGGAAAGCAAGGAGGTAAGGAATTTTTCTTTCCAAATGAAAGATCTTTTACAAATAAGGAGAAGTAGAATAGTATTGTTGTGAAAAAAAACCCAACAAACAAACAAAAAGCCAAAAATGAACAAACAAACAAAAAAAGATAATTCTGAATAAATCAAAATAAAACAAAAAGATAAAAAGACAAAAATCTACAATAAACCAAACAAAAAACAATCCAAACCAAAGCAAATCCACCAAATGCATCCAAAAATGTATCTTCCAGAAACATTAAAACTTTTATTCAGGGCTGAACATCAGAATATTTTTAATATGATGGTTATATGAAATGTCCAAAATTCAAATTTTCATCTGAGTTTTATCCACATTACATGTATCAGGAAATGTGACAATAAGGGAAGCAAACATTGTATTTCTCAAACCATCTAAATTGTCAAGAAAATGGTAAATTTTAAACACATGAGTACTTCAAAAGTAAGTTTTTTGCTTAGGGTATCAGAGAAGTCAAGATAAAGTTCATTGCCATCACCTTTAAAGTACATTAGAATAAAAATGCTTTCATGTTTTTAAAGGTAAAATCACAGATGAAGCATTGAATGGTTCTTCTGAATTAGTCACTCTGTAGAAACAAACAGTGGCAAAGCTCTAAATCTCTAGGTATTACTGCTATGTTAAATGAATTGTTTTCAAAGACAGGACTTCTGTGTGGTTTTTTTCCTCTAGCACATCACAGAAAAAATCCTGAAACAGATAGGTAGGAAACATTAAGATAGTTATAAATAAAAGACTGTCATCATCTGCACATTGTTCAATAAAAGTTTTTTTTTTCCAAAGCCATAAGGGTGATTGTGACGCTATGACATACAGCTGCATGCATGGTACCTTGCTATGCAGCATGAAAGGCAAATCCTTAACGTAGTGGGAGCTCCCTTTCTATATATACATGGCTCAGAAGGAAGGTTAGGGTAAAAGAATCATGACAAAGAGAGTGAAATCAGAAGTAACTTTTATTCAAAATATATGTTGAAGAGTGTCCAGAATGTTCTCAGCAGCTTCAGAAATTATTAGGCTAATTATAATTCCAGATCTGTAAAGGGAAGATTGTTACCAGGAAGCTCTTTTGGACAGAAAACACAGAAAATTAGAGTACTTGAACTGAAGATAAGGTGAAAACAAGGAAGAGAATGACCTAAGTGATTAAGAGGTTGTGACTATGCAGTAAATTGAAATAAACCCCAAATAATCACATGGACAGTTTGTAATATAAGGGGTGCGTTCTTTCAAGACACAGTGATGAATTACTAAAGAGGGTATCAGTGTCCACAAATTGCTCTGGTAATTTCATAAATTCTACAATTAAACGACCTCAGTTGCTACTCCAGAAAATTCATTTATACACTGGAATTGTTTAGCCCAAAGCCAAAAAAAAAAAAACTGATCTATAAGACTGCTGCTAATACCATTCCGAAAGAACATACCCTTCTGCCTAAACAATGTGTCATTGAAAGTTAGTTACTCATAAGCTAGGCCAGGCCAAGCTTGTAGTCTAAAACAGATAAAGGGAGACCTGAGACACCAGATCTTTGCAATAGGGTAGATAAGGTAGTGATGCTAGAATAAACCAGTTTTGTGGAGACAGAAGTGTTGTAAACAGGCCAAAAGATGAACTGAGCATGTGCAGAAGAGTTCAACTAAAGGGCACAATGACGAAAAGTTTCAATGACCACCAGAGCATTTCAGAAGACCAACAAGATACCCAGTACAGATGCAAAAAGGATATTTAAATGTATTAATGTGTTCTTGGGAATGTGATAAATATATTAATAATTTCTTGGAAAAGTAGTGAATATGCATGTTTTGATAGTATAAATCTTGTGTAGAGGGATGAGTCAGTATGCACGACGAGTGGAACGATACCCTATGCATCTGGTGCTGCAATAAAGAATGCCTGCTTCTTAAGTCCACATTGGTGTTAAGTTTATTCCCAATTTCAGTGACACTTCTGACCAGAGTTGAAGGCCAACAGTAGGATAAACAGAAGAAAATAAGGTACATGAAAAAACCATGGAGTTAAATACATTCTCTGGATTAAACACAGTATTTCTTTACTTTGTGAAATCTATTCACTATCATATACTTTGCTAATCCTTCTGTCTAAAATTCATAATGACATAGTGACAATTAGAATTATATAGATTTAATTTCCTGGTTTTGTAATAACTTTATTTGGTTTTATTACCAGGTTTAAGTTCCTGAAATCAGTGTTCTCTTAATTCTTTTCCATTTTAATTGATGAATCTTTTTAACATTGCAATAATTTGTCTCTCCCTAACTGCCAAAGTGGTGACACATCAGAAACAAGTATTATTTAAAAAAAAAAAAAAAAGTTGTTTTTTTTTTCTACTTAGCACTTCAAAATCTTGTGGATAATCTTTTTTATTCACTCTCACTTTTTCTCTATTCTTTATAAAGTAAAGAGAAACTTCCTTTGTAGAGTACCAGCGATGTTCCAAAGCTTTAAAGTCTGATAGAGAAATAAGGCTGTTAAGCCATTTATCACAAAGCAGAAGAATAATAGACAGAGGAACAGCAGATACTGTGATATCTTAGAAAACTAGGGATTTCTTAAACATTGCTGTAAATGTGCTAGAGAGCAGTGATGTGTCAGTCTGAAAAAAAAAAAAAATAATAGATGTCCTGATTAAAGCAGGATTATAATTTATTAGAAAGAAAAAGATGTATTCATTGGTTCAAATTTCAACTGCGGTGCTCCAGATAGTTGTCTAGAGGTAGGAACTGGCACCTATATACAGTTAAGTAAAGGGAGTGGCTTTATGCATGTTCCTTTTCTTGTGAGCAATTTCAAAGCTACCACTTCTCTAGTTGCTAACACAACTGTTCTAGGGCTCTGTTGTCTTGGACCTGCTAAAAGCAAGCCATGAAAAAATCCTCATTATTTCTTCCCCAGAAGTGGGGAAGAGCTACCTTAAATTGTCATTGTGCATGCAAACATGTGGACAATCCAAGCTGTTGTTTTCTCCAGGAAAGCTGTGACAAAATGGCCACTCTCTACAAATGTCCCACTGTGTTTTTATCCCAGGGAAGCCCTATATGTCCCACAACCTATTAATCACCTAGCAGAAGCAGCTCACCAGGTGGGAGTACTCAGAAATGCAAACGCACTACAAGCTGCAGAAGGAAGGTCAGGAGTCAACAGGGAGAAATTGCAGTGAAAGAGAAAGGAGTAGCACTGCTGGTTAAGAACGTACCTCAGTATCTGCCATTCCCAGTTAAGATAATTTCCAATACAAAAAACTCCTACTTGCTTCCCATAAACTAGCTGATAAGATAGTTCCTGATGAACTGCTCAGCTCTAATTTTCTTCATAAAGAAGTTAAAAATGTCAGCCCTTGTTTCCTGCCTCTCCTGAGACTGTTACACTGTCTCCCATTAAGCAAATTCTTTCACAAAGATGTATCTCCATGTCACCTCTCTAACTTTTAAATCATCTAGATGATTGCTTTAAGTTACATTGACAAATAGGTTTTTATTTCTGTTTATATACACATGGGAGTACAATTTAATCTGGGTTTGCGGAATCTCCTAAATTTCTAGGGGGCTGTATTCCCTACCAGTGTAATGACAGATGGCTTTGTGATCACATCACATAAACAAGAAATTATAACTAAGTTTCCCTACTTCAGAGGACAACTATTATTTCCCTTCCTGTGATTGAGTATGAATACCTTTTAGGCAGAAAAGTTAGAATAAAATGAACATGAATGTGATTGCCTTATTCAAATAAATAATTCATTTTTTTCTTGAAAGACAATTATTCCTAAAGTTATTAGATAGATGCACATACACACTTTAGATTTTTGTTCACCAGACAACTTTAAAATTTCTAAGCATCTTTCTCCAGTATTTTTTTAATGTTCATTATGTGTTTAAATTTAAATCTTTAGCATAATTACAATAGTTTCCGGTTTTATTTTTTCTGAATGCTTTGCCTTTTTTTAAGTAGCTAGCATACACATATTTTCCTGCTGTGTTACTGGTCACCTGGACAATTCCTCTGATTCACCATAGAACAACGTGCTCTATGCCTGAGGGTAAATCTAGATTTGTTCCATTAAGAGGTTTTTCTGTGACATTCTGTCTTAGCTTTGAAATCAGATTTGTTACGAGAAGTCTGTTTCCTTAATTCCAGTCTTCTCCTCCCCAGTAACATGCATCTATAAAATGACAAGTAAGCCTGCTCTGTCACTGAGATCAGTAAACTCATTTTATCAAATCTCACATAAGCCAAATCAATGAAGTAACCAGGTTTCAATTTAGGACAATTACTTGTGTTCAAGCTGAAAGAAAGCTCTTGCCTTCCAGTTTACCCAAGCTGATGGTAAATAAAATAACTTAATATTTTATTTATTTATTTATTTATTGTTATTACCTCTTCTAAATAAACTTGTAAGAAACTATTAAAAGGATTTTGTTGCACTCTTTTGTCTTTTCCGCTATAGGTCACCACTGACATGTCCTGTGTGGCAAATGTTATTAGAAAAGCCAAGATCCTTCAACCTTGCAGTATCTGATAGCTAGGTTGATCGTTGCTTGGACAGAATCCAGATTTGTTTTACTCTAGAGAGAAGGCTGAACCACCTAGTGTATTTTTGTCCCCTTAGGCTCTAGAATCTTTTTATCTCACTTTCTATGAGCCACATCTTTCTTATAAGGCAAGCCAACATGCAATAAGGGTATCTTCCTGAATTTTGTAAAAAGAAATTACATTTTTTGCCAATAAAAAAAAAGAAGAGAGGTAGTTCAAAAGTCTCAAGAAAATCCTTATCATCTTTTTAGACCTCTAAAGCTTATAAAATGAGGAGTTTACTGAGATTACATTCTCACAACATAAGTTCTACTGGGTTTAGTTTCAGGTAATTTTATGTCATATTTATATGTCAATCAGTTTATACATCTAGGACCTGATCATAATACGTACATGCTGTGTGCTGATTTCTACTCAGTGTCTTGTTAATATTCAACCATGACCAGTTACTAACTCTTTCTCTTCTGGTAGACGTCCTCTTGGGTATTTAATAAATAATGTCAAACCATGCTAAGATATCTGATATTCCCTCTTCACCTTTTTTGTTATGATCTCACACTATGTGAAAGATTAGAGCACTGTAATCTACAGATTCTCTCATATAATATTTTTTGAATTTGCTAATATATTTTTGGTTCCATTGTAATTTTTTTTATTTTATTTTTTAAATTTAGATTTCCATTACTGTTGTGGTATGTATTTCAATCCAATATTTTCTGGTTGTCTATGTACTCTCATTCTCTTCTTACCAATCTAAGCAAACATTTTCTTGAATGGTTTACTTTTTCAAAGTTCTAAATGTTTCTCCTTGTCACTGAAATTGGGAATAAACTTCTTAACACCAATGTGGACTTAAAAAGCAGGCATTCTTTATCACAGTGCTGGATACACAGGGGATCATTCCACCTATCGTGCATACCAACTCATCCCTCTACACAAGATTTATACTATCAAAACATGCATATTCATTACTTTTCCAAGAAATATTCATTACATTTCCAGGAAACCATTAATATATGTAAATGTCCTTTTCACATGCCTACTTAAGTCCTCTGGTCTCTTCTGGAGTCCTCTGATGGTCATTGAAACTTTTGTCACTGTGCCCTTTAGTTGAACTTTTCTTCTGCACATGCTTATTTTGTCTCTTGGCCTGTTTACAACACTTCTGTCTCTACAAAACGGTTTTATTCTAGCATTACTACCTTATCTACCTTACTGCAAAGTTCCGATGCCTCAGGTCTCCCTATTACCTATTTTAGACTACAAACTGGACTAGGCCTAGCAGATATGTAACTTTCTTTCAGTGTCACATTGTTTAAGCAGAAGGGTATGCTCTTTCGGAAAGGTAGCAACCTCACACTTCAATATCACTGTTTCTTCAATTTATTTTCCCATTTCCTTGTATGTTTTCTTCACATCTGTTCCACTCAAGCTTTATCACCAGATTTACACTTCCCTACCTGAATTTTTTTATACTAGTGGCAAATTGATTACTAGCTGCATTCAATTTTGTTGAAATGACATCTATTTTGACATTGTTTTCCATAGTCTTCTAATACCTAGCATGCAACGCTCAAGCTAGCAACATAAAGATAATGAGTCAGTGGGACTATTCATAAGTAATTTCAGTCTCCAAACTTCAAATGTCCATATTACATTGTTGGCATCATTAGTTGTGTTTAGTGAGATTAAAATACAGAGTGAGCAATGTAGTGTGCTCATAGTACCTCAGGAAGTTTAAACAAGGCTGAAATTGAGCCTTACAGCTCTTTACACAGCATTAAGAGTCTGGACAAAAACCAATACAGTGGTTTATGAGCAAGATGTACTGAGTGTTGAAACTTTCTCACTGTATAGAAAAGCAGAATACTTTTCTGAATCCAGCTCTTCTAGTTCAGCCAGGAAGGAAACACAGGGACAAAAGTCTGGTCATCCATCAAGCTGCTTCCTACAGATTTAGGAAAGAGAAAATACAGTAAGAAATGCAAGACGTTCTCCAGAACAAGGGAAATATGACACTCAGGAACTTGGTCAGATCAATGAAGAAATTATTCATACTCAAAATTAATGTTCACTTGTGTACAACACAATACAGGTATAAACCTTGCTATGTCAGAAACATGGTATCAGCAGTTGAAGGTGGTAACAGACCTTAGGAATGCACCCAGAAGAAAAAATATGCTGATTAATGCTGTTGTATAGGCCATTTCCACCTTGCATTAGGTGAACAATAAAGTTAATTGTAATCAAGGAATGTTTTTCACATTTCCTGTGGTTGTGGTTTTCACTGCTTAACAGTTTTCATTTTCCTTATTATGAGGTGACATATGGAGATGGGCCACATAAGCACAGTGCAAAATCAGAGGCAAACCAGACCTCTACTTAAAATTTCTATATGCCTTTTCAACTGCACTCTAGCCAGAGGCTACCTTAGCCAGGTGTCAGGCTAGGAAGATCTGTACCTCTGATCCATCTCAACAGAAATATTTCAGAGCAGGGAGGCAGAGTCAGGCAGTGGCGCACCATCACCCTAGCTCCCTGAAGGCAGAGAAACTATTAATGATTCATTATTAGTGCCACAGACAGCAGCAGCTACGCCAAAGACTGAAATTTGTACATTTTTTGTACAACTGTTTGCAGTAACAGAGATGTTTGTCTTTGTGGTGTCGGGTACTGAAGCCTCCCATGTATTAAAGTTCAGTTTAGTATCTAGCTGTTTTGTGTAAAGGTTTGTTTTCCTTAGCTATTTAATCAGTCACAACTTGATATGGTTTATGCTGCTAGGCCGTAGCTTTATTAGTTATTGAAAGCTTGTGGCAGAAAAGACAGCATCAGGTTTATCACTGTGCTTAGAGGACAAAAATAACTGCACATACTGAAACTGCCAATGACTGAGAGCAGGACTGGGGTCAGGATAACTAACTCTCAACAGCTGTTGAAACACTCTCCACAAGTGTCCTAGCTGTATGCCAAAATACTAAACATAATGCAGGAA
>NW_010332137.1:17383-18943 GCF_000700745.2 Antrostomus carolinensis
TTTCAATTTTCTTGTATATTCTGGCCTTTCTCCTCTTTTTCATAATAAAATTTTGTGGTGCTTACTCCCAACAGAATATATATAAGACCTGACTGAAAAAAAAAAAAAAATAAATCTACATTTTCTATGTTTGCTACAACAGGCTAATCATGTGATATAACTCCAGATTATTTCACATTAAATTACAGAACAGTTAAGTATTATGGGATGAGTGAGTTACAATGTCTGAATTTATATTATAAACTACTTTTTCCAGCACTGGGACAAAAGCAACACCTCTGAGAAGTTTGATCAGTTTCACAGGGTCAAAGTCTGTCTGTCTTCACAAGTTTTCATATTTGAGGAATATGAACATGGGCATATACATAACAAGTCGACAAAACATGGCTGGGTTCTTAGAATCCAGGAAATTTTTATAGAGATAAGAAAATAAGTAATGCAAGTTAATCTTTCATAGCTTATTCTAAAAGCTGACATATATACTCCAGGACAATTTATAAAGGCATTAATGAAAAAATACAGGATGTTTTTAAGGTCAAAAAAGCAGTACAGTGTGTACCATAATTTGGGAAAGTACTTAAATATTATGAAGTTATTGGGTTTCTTTCTTCTCCTTTAGAAATTTTAAAAGGTTCCTGGTCATCAAGTGAGTTGTTTAACAAGAGTATATTCAAGTTCATTTTGACCAGTATAGAAAAGCAGTGACTTGAAAAGATAATAAGTGTAAATGAGAAAAAAGTTAAAAGGAGAGTTATTGAGAGCAAAATAACAACAACATTTTGCTGTCAGAGAACAGAAAATCTGAGAACGGATAAATTAGAGAAAGAAAAACTTCCCTTGGTTTTCAATCCAAACCAATGTGACTGGAACCAGAACATTTTAGAAGTGCATTGATTTCCATATAGGCAGAATAAGTACTGACTGATAATTATGCCAGAACAGTCCTGGGTACAACTGACAAAGTTTCTCCGCCTAGAAAATTCTTCTGTAAGCTAAACAAGAAGGAGTTTGAAGAAAAATCATGTGTGTGTATAACATTTTATATTACTCTACACTTACAAATCTGCTGTTAAACACTGCAACCTTATTCATTAGTATGATACAAAAAAAAAGAATTTAAAACCAAGTTGTGTTGTAGAGAAAAACAGACAAAAGAACAATATAATATTGCTACACCTCAGGCATATGATTGCTACTGTTTCAAAGGGAACATTATTATTATTATCTAAATTGGACTGTCTGGTTTTCTAAGAAAAAGTAAAAAAAAAGCACTATCAAATACTATAGCAACAACTTTGCAGCAAAGTCTTGAAAATGAAATATACTTGGTAATTTCATATATTACTTGCAGCTCCCCCTATCTGTGGCAGAAAATGAAAAATAGCATTCAGAAATGTGTTTTAGAATCATAGAATCATAGAATGGTTAGGGCTGGAAGGGACATTAAAGATCATCTAGTTCCAACTCCCTTGCCATCAGCAGGGACACCTTCCACTAGACCAGGTTGCTCAAAGCCTCATCCAGCCTGGCCTTAAACACTTCCAGGGAGGGGGCAGCCAC
>NW_010332138.1:0-12238 GCF_000700745.2 Antrostomus carolinensis
TTTGGGTTTGCAGGAAGGGTGACAGCCCCAAGGAGAGGCTGCAATTTGTGAGCTCCTACACAGGGGACGTCAGGATGGTGCTCCACCACTACATACCTCAGTGGGGACCTCACTCCCCACCACAGCGTGACAACACGCCGGAATCGCCCTAAATGAAAGTCAGGGTGTTTCTAGGTCTTCCAGCCGGCTGTCTGGAGGTATCTCCGTCATCCCACCAGAGATGACCCAGACAGTTGGGGCTGGAGCACGTGCTCTGCGAGGTGAGGCTGAGGGAACAGGGCTCGTTCAGCCTGGAGAGGAGGTGGCTTCAGGGGGACCCAGCAGAGCCCACCCACACTTACAGCAGTGCCACTGAGAAAACAGGCTCTTCTCAGTGGTGGGAGGACAAGAGGCAACAGGCACTACTGAAAACAAGAGAAGTTCAGAGGTGACGTAAGGAGAAACTTGCTTGTGAGGACAGCCGAGCAGTGCAGCACACTGCCCAGAGAAGTTGTGCAGCCTCTATCTTCACGGTTATTTAAAGACTGACCAGATAAAGCCTGTTTGACCTCAGAGCCGACCCTGCCATGAGCAGCAGGTTGGAGTAGAGACCTCCTGGGGTCCCTTCCCACCTGAAGGACTTGGTGCATCTGTGCTGAGTCAGCCACGTGCTGCCCGGCAGCGCGGCTGGAGTCAGGGACAACATTGCACCAGGAAAACAGGACAGCTGCAGCTTAGTAAAACCAAATAATTAGATATGTCTGCAGAAAGAGAGCTTGGAAATCTTTAAACAGGAGAATAATGAGGTTAGTATTTGACCTAATTGACATAAGAACTTATAAAATATTAATCTCAAGAGCTTTGGGGAGGATTTTAGACGTACAAAAAGCTTGAGCAGAACAGAAGGACTCGCTTCTGTATCATGGGTGGCTAACTTAACTAACAGACAGTCAGTTTTGCTGTTTAGGAGAGAGGATTTGTGGTTTAAAGCCCATATACTGAAAACAATTCTGATCTCAACCCACTGAAAAGGAAACTGAGGCATGAGAACAAGGCATGGGCATTGTTTACCTTACATCTGCAGGTTTACTGTAATATTGTGCTTGAGCATAATAGGAACCCCTATACAATGTATCTGGGTTTTTTTTCACTAATTGTGAGTCTCTGAAGAGATTAATTGAAACGTAGCGCATACATAATGTTGGAGTTATCACAGGTGATGTGCTTAAACTATTAACATATCTGGTGAGCAGAAGGGAGACCAGGCTATGGGCTGGGAGCTGGAACATGAGGTAGGTGGCCTTTTCACTAGGAGATAACAAGTGTTCAGGAAGTACAACAGCAAGCAAGGCAACGGGCCCTGCTGTCACCAACACACACAAGTTAGGAAGTGCAGATCAACAGGACCTTTAAACATGGTAGTGTGGTGGGTGCTCACCTACAGAAGCTCATCAGGATGTGGGGTAGCAGCATTCATACTAAAAGCACACCCTCTTCCCCCACCTTTCACTAAAAAACCCCACACAGTAAAAATGCTAAGGTCACAAGTTCTCCAAATGTAAGAAATACCCCTCCAACTGCAGCGTGCCCTGCTCTGTGTACAAGCTCTTCTCCTGCTTTTAACTGCATAACCACCTCCTCTCTTTCCAGAGGGCCCATGCCCTGCTGTATGGTTACAGTGCTGCCTTTTGCCCTCTTCGTTCCACATCCAGCCTCAGGCATTGCTGTTTACTATCCTCCACTGCATGCAAGGGTAGCGCTTATGAGAGCTTCTGCTCTTCTCCCTCCATGGTACCCAGCTTTCTCACACATTAATTAAATTATTTTTGCAGTACAGCACTGGCACTACGCATCATTTCTACAGTAGGAGAACTACGAGACTCGGGCTAAAACTATTAAAGTGTCTGGTAAATATCAAGTACTGGATTGTTGTCAAGAGTTCTTAGCACTACACAGCATTTCACATGTTCGAAGCATAACTTCCATTAACGTGAAAACAGCATAGCAACACTAAATGAAAATGATGGTAAATACACTGTTACAGCATTTCATGGTTGAGATTAAGAAGTGGGGAAAAAAATTTAACATCAAACTAGAAAAAAACTCAACTCACACCATTACCCACAGCCAGGCTGCTGCGTGAGAGCTCAGCCATCTGCTGAGCTATTCCCAAGTGTCCCTTGTGGAGCAGAAAACAAGTGGTGATCAGCTGCAAGCACTTTGGTTCAGCCAATGTGCCCACCACAGGAGCAATCCCCAGCAAACGCTGCAATCCCAAGTACACTGCAGTGTTTCGGGGGTCTCATTGGTTTAGAATTCTTCACTTGTTTTGGCAGGCTGCAGAGGCACCTCCAGGCTGGTGTTCAGCTTTCTTAACTGCCTAAACAGACAAGCAGACATGTTGGGACTCACAGTGTGTCTTCACATCATTAAGCATTGTTTGTTCCAGCTGCTAGGAACTGGTTGCCTCTTTTATTTTCTTCTAAGCAGAGGCCTGATGCTGCCGTGGCCTCCTTAAATATTAACTCTGCATCCAACAGTCTAATCTTATTATTATCTATGCAACCCTTTGCCTTACCTACTATTTAATGCCAACCTCTGGGAGGAAAAAAAAGCCTCAATCTCCCTGCACTACTCTGACTATGGTAAGGATCCTTTGGAAACAGGCATGTGATCATATAATGAAAGAGAGCAGCAAAACACACAGAATGACGTGGTGAGGTTGGACATGCAATCTCTGTTCCTTTATACATCCTTTGCATTTCACTTTGGAAGAGCAGTAGCATTCTCTTTTAACATAAGTTCCTAATTAAAACAAGGACAAAGTGTCACACTGACTCTTAGCTATGCTCCTAAGGTCCCAGAATTAATGCAGGAGCTGGTAGCATCAGGACATTGTCACCCGTGGGGAGGAGACGGTGGGGTGAGGAGAAGCGACTGTTTTGCCAGGGAGCCTTGGAGCTGCTTGCTGAGAGCACCAAAAGGAATCCCTAGTTTTGACCCATCTAAGGAGATTTTGGAAGGAAGTGTTTTTGCTGATTTAAAAGCTCTGCTCGTTCCCTACGGTCTCTGCCTTCCTGCCCCTTCCTTACAGCTTTTCCCCTCTTTCTCTTCTGACCCTTTTCCCTTCCCTCAGTGCTGAGCCCAGCCTGCCCTGCTCGGCTGCCCTTTTTGCCTCATGCCACCTAAGCAGAGCTCAGGTGCAACCTGCCACCTCCTAACAAATGGCTTTGTCATCTCTAAGTAGGACAAGCTTTATTAAGACAGAAAAGGGAATGACCGCTTCCTAAAACTACTTGAAATGCTAAAATAAGGAATAACTCTTTCAACACTCCAGGCTGTTCCTTATTTAATCTACAATGCTACGCGCTTACAAGATACTCTGTTTTTTGAAGGAAGGTACCTGAAGGCTTAAAGTGAGGCACAGTGGGTTGTTCTTTGGTGATTCCTGAACCATGAACAATGTTCCTTCAGACATTTATAACACAAAAATGGTTCCTCTAACACATGAAAACTTTAGCATCTCTGTAACAAAGCAGCAATATAATTTCTTAATCCAATTTATATTCAAAACACTCTCATTTTATTCTTACTGCTCAAGTTGGTTAGCACGGCTTCTTTGTCAGATGAGACAAAGCAGCAGTGGTTGATATTTCTGGCCAGGGCTGTAACAGCCTGGCTATCTGCTGAGGGGCCCTAGCATTATGAATCGGCTAAAGGTGCAATATCAACGCGTACAGAGGCAGTCATTAGTGTCCAGTTTTTGTAGGAGGCTTCCAAATTCGGGGCTCCTGTGGATGGTCAGGCCCTCGGGGCTGTCTGGGTGTGAACACCCGAGGACAATAGGTTTTACTGGAGGGCTGGATAGATGTTTTTTCAAGTCGCTCTGCAGTGGGAGGGTCAGAGCTGCCCCAACTAAGGCCACAAAAATGGGGTTTTTAAAACCTCGGAGCCTGGATAGGTCAGGAAGTCTCTTATCAAACCCAGGGAGACCCAGGGCTCCCTCTGGGATGAAGGTACACCTCATTCTTTTGCCTAGCCCAAGCCAGGCCTTGCTGATGTAGGGAAGACTGAATGGTTCACGCTGTGACTCTGCCCGCTGGACACTCACTGAGAAGCTGGGCAGCAAAAAGCATGTGTACAGCCTGGTGTTGTGTCCAGCCTCACCGTCAAGTCACAGGGGACTTGCAGGTGGATTTCTTTCAATTTGTACTCCCAAGACTTCCCTTTTGCATTCAAAGGGGGAAAAGAATCAATGAGCCTAAGGAAAAGTAGATCAGCTCTGCAGCCTAGCAATATTGAGACACATTCAGACATGGAAGAGACAAGTCTGTGTCCAAGTTTTTTATCCTGAATGAATACTGAATTATTTACTCAGGAATGTTTCAGTTGATAGGAGAGACTGACAAAGCATCATCCTGAATGGCCAATTTTCAAGACACTTCTTTGCAGCTAGGTTAATGGCAGTTGGGCTGTTTAGTCCTGAAACCTGAGGCTCTCTGGGGATAATTTACAACTCTTGCCTCCCCCATGCCTTACCGGCTCCTTTAGGTAGTTTAGTGGGTTCAGTGAATGACATTTGCAGGTGTGAATCGTATGAGCAGCCTGAGCTCGCTAACTTGAAGAATTTATGTGGGTGATTGCCTGTCAATAGGTTGTCTTGCTTCCCATCGATGGAGAGATCCAGTGAATGGATGCTACGGGAAGAAATATCTCCATTCTCAAATTTTCTCATCATAATATCACAGCATGCACAAGTTGAGCTTAAGGCTTGGACTATACAGATTAATATACTGCAGGGTAGAGACTCTGTGCCTCATGCTGCTTCTAGAGCCAAATGTCCTTCTTCCTGTCTGCTCATCGGTATGGACAGAAGACTTCTCTCTGCAGCAGCTGAGATTACTGTGTTTAAGTGACACTCCTGAGCAGATGGCCTGTGGTTCCTAGTACCAACAGTGTGCAGCTTTTCCCTGTACTTTCTTGCTGCAAGCATCAGATACTCAATTCATTTGAGACGGTTACTTGTTGTGTCAGAATTTTTCTCATCTGTATTTTCAGTTCTCTCTCTCCTTGGCAATAGTGTTGGAATAAGGAAGATAAATCTTGCATTGCTACAAATAACTGAGTTACTCTTGAGATTCTTCTTTCCTTGAGTTTCTTGCCAACAAAAAGTGCCTACATCTTGCCGTATCCCCGTCATTTGCCTGCCTGTAACAAATCCTCTAAAGTCAGTATTGGAAACACAGAGAAGTGTTCACATTAAGTAATGGAGTAAATGGTGAGGAAAGTTTCCAGTGCAAAGCTGAGTTTGAACTTTTAATCCATAAATTCTCATTATGGCACATCAGTAGAGGAAGTCTTGTGTAACAAATCAGGTTTCCTTGATGCATGTATTTGTTACTGTCCCCTTCCCTAACATTTGAAATTACCTCTCATGCCTTAGCTTGGAGAAGTGTATCCTATTTCCCAGCCTGTCAAATGTATGCATTATCTAGAAGCTATTCTGTTTTCTAAATCAAATTCCATCCTAATCAAGTGGCTGAAGAAGCTCTGCATCTGCCAGATGATGTACACAAACCACAGCATGTTGTCAGTAATGACATTCAAGCTATACTCTGTTCTCTTGGTTAGTCTGGGAAACTAGTCCTACTCTTTCACAGGCCACCAGAGTTTAGACTAGATGGGAACAAAACGAGGAACACAGTAGATGGAATCATAGAATCATAGAATGGTCAGGATTGGAAGGGACCTTAAAGATCACCCAGTTCCAACCCCCCCGCCATCAGCAGGGACACCTTCCACTAGACCAGGTTGCTCAAAGCCTCATCCAACCTGGTCTCGAACACTTCCAAGGTAGGGGGCATCCACAGCTTCTCTGGGCAACCTGTTCCAGTGTCTGACCACCCCCACAGTGAAGAACTTCTTCCTAATATCTAATCTAAAGCTGCCCTCTTTCAGCTTAAACCCATTTCCCCTTGTTCTGTCATTAACTGCCCTTATGAAAAGTCCCTCCCCAGCTTTCTTGTAGCCCCTTCAGGTACTGGAAGGCCGCTATAAGATCTCCCCAGAGCCTTCTCTTCTCCAGGCTGAACAGCCCCAACTCCCCCAGCCTGTCCTCATAGGAGAGGTGCTCCAGCCCTCGGATCATCCTGGTAGCCCTCCTGTGGACTTGTTCTAGCTGCTCCAGGTCTCTCTTGTGATGGGGGCTCCAGAACTGGACGCAGTATTCCAGGTGGGGCCCTACAAGAGCAGAGTAGAGGGGCAGAATCACCTCCCTTGACCTGCTGGCCACGCTTCTCTTGATGCAGCCCAGGATACGGTTGGCAGCGCAGGAAGAAGCTACACACACAGACTGGGGAAACCTGGTGGAGAGTTCTCTCCCAAAGTCGGAGGAGAGACGTGTCTTTCTGTCTCTACAGAATCACTTTACTAAATTTCACTGATGGTTTTATGCATCTGATTTACATTGAAGCAAATTGTCTCATGCCTGGACTTTGGAGAGAGGCAAAGCGAAAGGCATAGGGGAGGCACATGCACCTGCAATTTTGGTAACAAACTTGTTTGAATCCGATTTCCTCATCAGTCAAATAATTAGTGGCTGGCTCCACATAGTGGTTTCACATGTAATTCCACTGAGTAGGGGTTTGGTATTTGGTATTTTCTCTCCCAAAATAGCATTGCATTAGTTTGCGAGTGAGGTGCTATTTGCAAGCCTGATCGGTCTTGCAACCTTTGCCTTTGCAAGCCTCTGAGCAGAAGAACAGTGAAAGCTGGATGGAGTCACTCTGGCCACTGACAGTCCCATTTGTGGCTGGAGAGGTCAGGGACTAGAAGGATGCTTGTGTTCTCGTGCACATCACTGAATGTGTTATTAGGTGTCTGCAGAGATGGGGATGGCTTATCAGTGGGTGAGTTTGCCATCTATTATCTCAAGGGTGCACTGAGATTTCTTTAAAAAAAAAAAAAAGGCAGAGAGCTAAATGTATGAAAATATTATACCAACCCAAGTCAGTGTCTGGCACTTAAGAAATAATCATGCACATCCCACAACCTTGGCTTAGAGGTCTTACAGCAGACAAGTTTTTGACACATGGCTATGGAAAAGTACTCTGCCATTCAGAACTCTGACTTCATTCCTCCCTCTGGAGCCTTCTTCCTGGTAGGAAAAATTTCACAAAAGTTTAAAAACCTCTTTTCTACTGAAGCTGTCTTATTTTCCTCAACTCTCAGCTATTTAGCAGTGACCTGAGACATACAAACTTACCCTTTATGCTCCTTCAGTCCTACAAGCATGACTGATTGTATCAAATGTTTCTTTGTGTCAGAGACCATACCTGCTGATCAGACACAGCTGTTTACGTGGCCTTCTAGAGTGCTGCAATGCCCAAGATCCTTCTATGAAACAGCTTTCAGGGGCCAACCTACTTACCCCCTCATTCAACTCATCTTTAAAACATGAGCCATTTTTTAAAGCAGAGGACTAAAAGAAGAAGGAAAAGGTTATGTGCCTGGTTTTATTCCCAGCTTCCAGCTTTGCAGGTGACCCTTTTTCTGCACAGCACCTGCCCGTTGCTCAGCCACAGCCAGAGCTACTGGCAGTGCTGCAATGCAGCTCCGAATATACGGTTTGTTAGAGTTGAATCCCAGAGCTTCAGAAGAATCCTCTGGCAAAGGCAAAAGGCCAAAGGGACTCCCAGATCTTGCTGTTTGTTTGTTTCTCCAAGGCCCTTGCCACTATTTATTTGCCCATCTGAAAGTGAGAATTAATTTTCAGCTCTGAGTGAGGATTTTTAAAGCTATGGAAGTGTCTCATTTCAGAAGAATTTGTGGTGAAGGAATGTTTTACTGTAAAGTCCTTGTTAGTGTGTGTGCCGTGCTCAGCCGTGTGATTGTGTATCACTTCATTAAGCTGTGACCCCCCAATGCTCCTCAGAGGCTTTGATTTCAGTTGTGTAAGCATCTGTGTCAGCCTGAGAGGAAGCCAAACTGATCCACACCAACGATGCTGGACTCATGTACTGTATAAAGCGTGAGTAAACTCTAACCAGAAACTTTCTGACACTTGTTAACAACAAGATGGGTTCCCGTCTGCTGCCAATTTTGCAATCTGTTCTCTCTGCGGGATGTGCAGGGTTAACGTGTAGCTTTCCATTACAACATGATTCAATAACTGGTACCAATCATCATTTCTGGGAACCATCTGTGCTTCTGGGACCAGCCAGTGAAAATGGGGACTGTCATGCTCCTTTGAAGGTGCCAGCACATGCAGCTCCAGCTGCTGAGTTTTCAGCTCACAAGATGAAAGCAAGACCATGATAAACCAACAACTGCCGTGTACGTGCGTGGCCGTGGAGTGGGGCCTCAGGAGCTGGGATGTAAGGAATCACAGCTGTCAACAGATCATGCAGCAAGCAACAGAACAGCAACCTGATGTCATACAGGATGAGTAACTGACATGGTTAATGTGTTCCTGTGCCAGGGGAGGCTTAGATTGAATCTTAGGAAAAAATTCTGTCAAAGGGTTGTCAAGCATTAGAACAGGCTGCCCAGGGAAGCGGTGGAGTCACCATCCCTGGAGGTTTTTAAAAGATGTGTCGATGTGGTGCTTAGGGACACAGTTTAGTGGTGGACTCGTCAGAGTTAGGTTTACAGTGGGACTCAATGATCTCAAAGGTCTTTTCCAACTTAAATGATTCTATGCTTCTATGTGCACATGCATCTGGATACTACTCTCTTAAGCTCTTAACCACAGTGATTTTTGATAATCTGCCTCAGCTGAGAAGCAAATAGGGATGCTTAGCACTTGCATTTTCTATTGATAGAAGTAACATGCCATAAATGCATTCATGAAACATCCCAAACATCTAATTCCTACAGCAAATCAGGTTTGTATAACCCCATCTTTTTAAAGAGAGCTAACAATAAAAAATTTATATTCAGTTGTACCACTATTTAATTCTGTCCAAGTTTCACAGAATGTAAGTGTGATGTCTTCAGCTTTCTGTCTCTATGTATATCCCTCACTTTTCAGTGATTTTCAACAGGACCAGTCTTTCCAGAAACTAGTCTAACTCACTAACAAAAGAGAAAGAAAGGTGAGGTTCAGTATAGCGCAACAATCGCTCGCTCATCACATCCTTTCAGTTCATTGAAACAGAGGCTATGCAGACCTCAACAAAACAAAAATAATTTATTCCAGATATTTCTAGAGGCATGTCTAGCATTTAGAATGATGTTGCCAGAAGACACTAAGAACCTGTGTGTTTTTATTTCGTCTTTGGTCTGCAAATCAATGTTATAAAGCTCAAGAAAGTCTAATGTATGTGTAAGTACTGTGATAGGTGGGTCAGCAAAATATAGCCGTGAATCTGCACAGTCCTCAGCTGCAGCTGTGTGCTGAGTCCATGGGAAAAGCTGAATTTGTTCTAGTTACCAGCAGGCCAGTCATGTGGGATACCACTTTGTGGTAGCTTAATCTCCCCATGCTGCTGTTGAAAACATGCCTCAACAACACGCAACTTATTTGGCATCATATGTGAGTGGGGACTGATATTGCCCTCCTATTGCTCACGCTCCGAGACAGGCAAGGCCTTTGGGCCAACTACTTCACACCAACCAGTCTGGGGCAGAGTTTTCCCTGGCAGTTTTTTTCCTTCAATATACACAAAGCTTTCTTTTGAAATTCTCAGGGCTGTTCTGACATTGTGCAAACCCACAGTTAATGTTAGATCAGCGATGCCCTGCAATGGCAGAAGATTAAAGCTACTGCTGTGGAACAGCTCTGCACACTGTTTGCTTTCAAACATCGCTGAGAGCACTTGCTACTTTTTTCTTAATAGTGATGCTTCCAAATGTATGCTGCCTACGTAGTAGTGGATGTTCTATGCACCCATCTAGTGCTGACAGAAGGGCTGCATTCTCATCAGTGTGCACAGGGAGGCAAGCAGTTCTGCCAGGAAAGCCATCAAAATAAGCCCTCTCCTCAGAGTGCCCCTATCTTGTGAGCAAGGACATCCACACATCCACCGGTACAGAGATAGTGCTCCAAATAGCTCCAAATTTGGGTTACCTCTCAATTAAAAATGTAAATGTTGAATCTTTGTCTTCCTCTGCAATGCCAGGTTGGCAATGTCACTGGACCCGGGGGCAGACAAATGTTCCTTTGATGAAGGATCTCTTCTCGGCCGCATGACAGACCCCACCCCCAGGGAGCCTGCAACCAGTCATTTCAGGTAACACTGTCCCTAACATTTTGCCCAGCCTCAGCTCTACTGACTGTCACTGACTTCTGCTTGTGCAGGATAAACCACTTCTAGGTACTTCTGAAAAGCCTGCGCTTAATCCTCCTGCAAGCCTGACAAGCCTGGAACTTGTCATGCTTCTCACTGACTGTAAAGCTACTCTCCCTCTTTTTCTCTCCATACCTCACATATGCCATGGATGTGAAGATGTGGGATCCCAACCACATACCTGTTTTGTAGCTAAATTAATGTTTGTAAAGCATCGAGTTCCTCAGTTATATAAATCCAAACTATTGCTAGTAGCTTGGAGCTTCTTTAGCTGCAGACCTACCAAAAGAGTGCAGAAAGATGGAGTGGGCAGATGCACACCCGGGGAGATGGATACCTCTGATAAATTTTCACCTCCTGCCTCTTTTATCTTGGTCAGTCCCATTCCATTAGTTGCCTGTTACAGCGAGCCAAGCCAAGTGTGGCACTGATGTATATCCTGCCATTCAGAAAGCTTAGGGCCAGCCTTGTTAATTCTGCTGGCCAGTGCTTTGGGGAAAACTGGCAGTGTAACTCATCAAATGAACTGAGTCATTCTCCATGTACTTCCTAGAAGGACTATGACTGATGGTAATTGCTTGTAATGAACAGGCACCCATCTTTTCCAAAAGATTAACTTCCATTGCACAGGGGTGAGGTAATCTGCACAGGTTTATATCATACTCCCTGCTTATGCCCAGCTCAATTTTAAGATGGATCTCCTTCTTCAAAAAAGCTCATGAAATTCTTAGCTCTTGTCTTTATTTCTAAAGCCCCAGTTAGACAGCTGCATGGCTACAGAAAAGGTTTATTTCATTTATAAAATGCAAAGCAACAAGCTTGATAGCCCTTGGAGTGAGGAGAGAGCTCTGTTGGCAAGGAAGGAAGCTGTTCTGGGGGGTGGAGGTAAGAGTCCTCTGTACCATTAGAAAGGTCACTGCACAAATATGGGAGAATTGCAAACCCTGACCGTGCAGGAGGGATAAATTAATGGACACCCTACCTTGTTCTGGCCATCCTTCCTCCTGAGCCTGCCCTGATACACACAAGGACAAATGTTCTTTGATCACCTGTCGTGGTTGGGACCTTCCGCTAACATAAAACAGAAGGTTGGAGTAACTTTTGAAGCTCCTGATCTCCTTATTAGGGTGCTGAAAGCCAGCAGCTCTCCCACATTCACATACTCACTGCCATCTTTGCAAGGCATTTGACACCGTCCCACATGACATCCTTGTCTCTAAATTGGAAACATGTGGGTTTGATGGATGGACCACTCAGAGGATAAGGAACTGGCTGTATGGTCGCACTCAGAGAGTTGTGGTCAACAGCTCAAAGTCCGGGTGGAAACCAGTGATGAGTGGTGTCCCTCAAGGGTTGGTATTGGGAATGGTGCTGTTCAACATCTTTGTCAGTGACATGGACAGTGGGATTGAGCGCACCCTCAGCAAGTTTGCCGACGACACCAAGCTGAGTGGTGACGTTGACACGCTGGAGGGACGGGATGCCATCCAGAGGGACCTTGACAGGCTTGAGAGTTGGGCCGGTGCTAACCTCATGAAGTTTAACAAGGCCAAATGCAAGGTCCTGCATCTGGGTTGGGGCAACCCCACGCACAGATACAGGCTGGGAAATGAATGACTTGAGACCAGCTCTGAAGAGAAGGACTTGGGAGTGGTGGTGAGTGAGAAGCTGAACATGAGCCGGCAATGTGCGCTTGCAGCCCAGAAGGCCAATAACCGTATCCTGGGCTGCATCAAGAGAAGTGTGGCCAGCAGGTCAAGGGAGGTGATTCTGCCCCTCTACTCCGCTCTCGCGAGGCCCTACCTGGAGTACTGTGTCTAGTTCTGGAGCCTGCAACACAAGAGAGACATGGAGCAGCTAGAACGAGTCCAGAGGAAGCCATGAGGATGATCCGAGGGCTGGAGCAACTCCCCTATGAGGACAGGCTAGGGGAGCTGGGGGTGTTCAGCCTGGAGAAGAGAAGGCTCCGG
>NW_010332138.1:12458-14568 GCF_000700745.2 Antrostomus carolinensis
AAGGCCAGGCTGGATGAGGCTTTGAGCAACCTGATCTAGTGGAAGGTGTCCCTGCTGATGGCAGGGGGGTCAGAACTAGATGACCTTTAAGGTCCCTTCCATCCCAAACCATTCTGTGATTCTATGACTCTATCTCTCCTGCAGTGTCCCACAGAGCGGAGTGAGAAGTAACCAGTGCTGGGTGCAGGCACAGAGAGGCTATAGGTGTGTGCACAGAAGTTTGGTGCCACTGATGGCTGCAGATCTGCAATGCCCAAGTAGCTTATCAAATTATACTTGGGCCTACATCCCCCTCCGTAATCAAGGCTCTGCTGGCAGTTCCAATTACTAACTCTCTTTATCACATGTTAAAACTAAGCTGTAAGCACTCAGTCCATGGCAGCACACTGTGGCAGCAAAGTCTTGGAGCATTTTGTTCTTAAAGCATGTGTCATTTCTATGGGGTTTTTTGGAAGAACAGAGATTGCAAATAATAAGAGAAACAATTAAAAAAACCCAGCGATACGCTCAGAAGCTCGCTAGGCTCATCAAATGGAAATCTGTCCTGCTTTATGAAAGTTATTTCAGTATTTTTGCATTTTTAATTGAAAAATGTTAGTTATCATTCACCAACCGGTCACTGTGTATTTAGTGTTTTTTACCTGCTTCCCTCTTATCAAGACGGTCCAGCAGTAAAGTCAGACTGAAAAAAAAAAGAGTGGATAAACTGTCACGTGTTGCCACATCTATCAAGTCTGGTTTTGAAAAGTGTCTACACATTTATCAGGCAGACTGACTTTCAAATACCAAGTAGGGTGACTCATCCTGCCCCTTGGCCTCCCTCTTGCTTGGTGGCTGTTTCGTGCCTCTACTCACACAGGTTCCAGCAGGCAGAGAACAGAAGCTGTGCACAGCATATGCAAGTGGTTGTGATTATTTCAGCAACCTGTTTTCCTAACAGTTATTTGGGGCCACTGCATTTTCATCCTGAGAGATTAAGCATGGAAGGTGACACAAGGCATTTCTGCAGCCTTGCAGACACACACACGTGCTCAAGTGTACTTCTCTGCAGTAAGGATCAGAACTAAAGTATTTAAAGGATCAACCTAATAAGCTTTGGAGATTCCCAAAGTTATGGTGTCTCTAGAACGTGCTTATTTTTCCACTCCCTAGGAAATGCTGTTAGCAATTACAGTGGGAGGTTTGTATTCAAACTGTGGTGAACACAGACTTCAGTTTGTGCTAAATCTCAGTATTTGCCTAAAATATTTAATAGGAATAAAATAACATTAGTGTTTTGCAACTGGATTCAATAATAGCAGTGACATCCAATTAGTTCCCGTCACCAGAGGGCATTGGAGGACAAGCTGATTTTTAGAAAGCACGAGCCCTATCCCTTCAGTTAAAACAGTGACTATTAATGAAGCCAGCAGGCCTGCAACCTCCTTCTTGCCTGCACAAAACGAGCAACTCAAGCACAAGTAAACGGGGAGCGGGACCTGGGTTTACCCCATGCAGAGCCCCAGGCTAAGGGACATCTTGCTTGTTCCCTTGCAGCTGTGCAGGCATCTGAGGACAAGCTTGAGCACAGATCAGGAATGCGACTCAGTGGTGCTTCAGAGATTGCCCTGCAGCCAAGGCACAAGTGTGTTTGGATGGCTCTTGAGGTACCAGCCACTCACCAGCAAAAAAATGCCAATACTTGGCCATCAGCCTCTTGGGTCCTCAAGTGCAGCAGAGTGGGTTATTTCAGAAGACAGAGTGCAAGAGAGGCAAACAGAGCGCCCAGTGACCTTTCTCCTGGAAGGAGCTGTGCAAGTTGCTGGGGGGTAAATTTGAACTACTCGTCCATCGTTCCCCAGCCTAGACCAGCTGTCTTGTAACTCACCTACAACGTACATGGAGACTACGAGGCTCTTCCAGGCTCCCCAGTTTCCTTCTGATCACTTGATTGAAGGGTACCTCTTCAGATTAGCAAGGGAATAAAACCAGTCTGAGCCTGGAAATGGCATGAAAAGTCCTCGCTTTGTCTGGTGCCAAAATATATTTCAGTTATTAGAAAGAGATATTGCCCATTAGAATCAAAGAACGAGGCTTTCCATGTGTTATCACAGAATCACAGAATGTTGGG
>NW_010332139.1:0-31394 GCF_000700745.2 Antrostomus carolinensis
TTGCCGGCTCATGTTGAGCTTCTCATTCCCCCAGTACTCTGAAGTCCTTCTCGGCAGGGCTACTCTCAATGCCTTCACCCCCCAGCCTGCATTGATACCAGGGATTGCCCCCCAAAAAAGGTCACCTTTAGGTGTCTGTGAGACTGTGGGTTGAAGGATTTGACATATTGCAGAGCTATGGTGCTGAAGAGTTGAGTGGGAAAGCTGGTGGGACACCTGAGCCAGAGGTATCTCAGACCATCACAAATTACTTTGAATTCCCGATTTAGAGTGTCGAGGCCCAGATCTGCACAGGCTTAATGTGTTGTGATTTTTTATTTTGTTTATCCATCACAGCCTTTGGAATGGATTCAATGAAGAGGTTTTTAAGTAGTGGTGGGAATTTCTGTGCTATTTTGTTTTACGGTGGGGATGAAGGAGAGGAGGATATAAATTTCCTGTTACTAATGTTAACTGAAAAACTTCTGTGTTGTTAACTTTGAGGCTGTGTTTACTTTGTGTGGGTAAAAGAGGAAGATGTGTCTATGCCTCCGAAAGGGCTGGTAGAGATATGAGAAGTACAGTTCTAATTTGAAAAACCAGATTTACAAAGATGCAACTTTTATCTTCTTGGATTTTGTTCTGTGTTGGACAGGAAACCAATCTACATTTCATGTTGGTAGAAATAAGATTTATTAATATGATTTTATGTAAAATCATCATGGGGAATAGAGCTGGAGTCTCTATTTTCTTAAAAATAATGTTGAATTTATTTGCCTAGCTCCAGTTAGAATGAGTCAATTCACACACTGCTACATGGAAGAAAATACAGTGCTTGGAATTAGTGTGAGTCCTCTATTGATATTGAAATACAAATGAAAATGGTAATATGCCAGTTTAGCTTTCATGTCCCAAGTTGAGCTTCTAGGTTTGTAGCAAGGATTTTTGGTTTTGTTTTCTTAATTGGAGAGACAGATCCACTTCTGGAAGCTGTTGTGTGACAATAAATGTGTAGCCTTATTGTGATGCTTTCATCGAAATGGTTTATTTCAGTATGTCGAGTAGTCTGGGGATGCCATAATATTAAAGATTGCAGGTGTTAAAGGTTTCATGGAAAACCTGCTGATTTTTATGGTAAACTTGGCTTTTTGCATTCTAGGATTATAAAAATTATGTTGTTCTTATACCTTTAATTCATCAATTTATGCTAATCCCGAAAGCAGGAGGAAAAGATATTACACTTTTGCAGCAGGAAACTAGGAAACAGGTAATGGTTTCTGATTGATCAGGTAACTGTATTGGACTTTTCTCTGAAGAGGAACCTGAAATACAGAAAACCATCAGTTTGTTGCTAGCCTTTATTTACGAGGGGAAAAAATATGTCAGGAGGGAGGGGAGGAAGTTGCATCTGTTTCACAGCTGTGGCATGATAAATAGTATTCTTTAGAAGAATCTACCAGTATAACAAAAATACTGATTCACCGTGAAACATTAGATTTTTTATTTTTTTTTAAGACAAGCTGAATATTTGTAGGAAAACTACTGTGCTGTTTAACTTCTGATTCCCAAGGTCTCATGTGCAGAGCCTGTAACGGTGGTTTACGTTAGCAAACACGTTGTTTAATAGTTATCTCTCTCTCTCCACTTGTCTTCAAATATTGTGATTTAGATAGAACCCTAATGCACAAGAGCAACTTGTCCCCAGAGCATTATTCAGAATATAAATTAAGTGATATTATAACAGAGCCCTCACTTAGCTCAGCATAATGAATATGAAACATCATGTACTAGTGACCAAGGTCATGGTATGAGAATGAATTACTCTATTAACTTCTCTTTTAAGTAGCATTAGAGATAATAAATGAAGAGATTTAATGGGATTCTGATAATATTATTCATGCAAAAGTAGCATACTTTATCTTGCTAAAACAATTAAGATCTGTTTAGAAGATATTTTACACTTTGGAAATATGATGCTTCGAAGTGTTTATTGCATGTTGCAGAATGCATCAGCATTAGCCAGCAATGCAGATAATCTGATAAAAATCGCAAAGCTGATTTATATACTATGCTAATTCAGGATAATCTCTTTGGCCCTAGGTACTGTCCAAATGCTCCATAAGATTATGGCAAGCTTTAGCAGTGATATTAGATTAAATTCAGTTCTTTTGCTTATAATTTTTTTTTTTTTTTAAAAGAAAATTACATCCATCATTCTTTTCTATAAACCCTCTTTAGCTGCCTGCTCGTATTTTAAGTCTGGCATATTACTTTTTTTATTTTATCCAGACGTATTTAAGCCTCCTTTCTCAGTTATACAGTATATTATTTCAGGGATAGAAAGTTTAGTTATTATTGTGATACCTCTATATCTGAATCATAAAGAGACTTAGTGATTTGCCATGTGTTCCATAGCACACTCACATGTGTTTAGGGGAAATGTAAGAGCAGTTGAGAAGAGATTATTCTTCAGTTTACAAGTGACAACAGTGCATGGAAACTTAATGCTGTATTTGGTTTTCCAGTTGTTTTTTGTTGGTTTGGGGTTGTTGGTTTTTTTTTTTTAGTTTTTGTTTGGTTTGTTTTTTTCCTTAATTTCCTAAATATTTTTCATTATTTGTTTGTATTTTTTGTTTTTTTTTTTTAAAGAATTATGTTTAAATTCTTTAAAAAGAATTTTAAAAAGAAGAAAATGAACATGTAAAATTCTGAATTGTTGTTTGGAGTGAAATCTGCTCTTAAATTGTAGCAAAAAAAGCAGAAGGAAATCTTGCCACAGCGTGAATGTGGATGAAGGTGTTATATCACGGACAGTTTGCCCCTGCTGCTAATCCTAAATTTCCTCAGGATTTTTATGGGAAAATGTGGGGGTTTTTTAGGGAAAAACCTAGTGTAGAGTTCAATGTGCCACAGGCTTATGAAGCTGTTAGTGAGCACCTGCTCTTGGACTGTGTAGTAACCAGTGCTAAACCTGATCCTGCTTCCAGAGAAATTCCGAGTATTAAGTCAAGAGCCTCCTTCCTTGTTTGTGGGAGAAATACGGAGGTTGAAATCCTCTGTTTGTTCCTTTCAATAATATCTCTGTCTGTACAATGACAGAATTCTCACTGAACTTCCTGTCAACTTTGTAAACTCCCTCTGAAGTCACGAGAAATGCTATAATTTAACTTTTTTTTTTTTCTTTTTTGTAACAGAATTAAGAGCAAAATATTTGCCTGCTGTGATTTAGCAGGAAACCGTGTGTGTAGGCAATCCAAACTCTGAAAACTGATGTGTTGCATGTGCTGGGAAAACAAACTTTTAAATGTATATGCTCTTTTTATAGCTCACAACAATGGTTACATGTTACCTGTCAAATACATGAGCTTTTCTATCTTGGGTCACGATTTTGTTCTGTGTCATTATACTTAAGACCTAATTCAGTTTATAAAACAGCTTTGGGAATGTGTATACTCTAAATGTTACTGAGGCAATGTGAGAACGGGTTCATCCACGTGTGCTGTTGGAAATACCCATTGTCCAGTCAGCTGTTTTCCACAACACATCACTTCTGCTGGGGAAGGGTAGTAGGGTGCCCATTGTAGCTCAATAAAATTTTAATAGGTAGTTTCGTGCATTTCATAGACTGTTGTGAGTAGGAAGTGACCCATAAGGATGATGGAGTCCAACTCCTGTCCCTGCACAGGACAATCCCAACATTCACACCATGTCCCTGAGGGCCTTGGCCAAATGCTGCTGGAATCTTGTCAGGCTTGGTGCCATGAGCACCTCCCTGGGGAGCCTGTTCCAGTGCTCCACCACCCTCTGCCTCAAGAACCTTCTCCTCATGGCCAACCTCACCCTCCCCTGCCACATCTTCCTGCCATTTCCTCTGCTCCTGGCATTCGTTGGTGGCCAGAGAGAAGAGATCAACGCCTGCCCCTCCTCTTCCCCTTGGGAGGAAGTTCTGGACTAAATTTCAAATTGCAGAAAAATTCTGTCCTCTCAGACTGTTGCCAAAAGCAGAGGGCCCTGGGGGAAATGAGCCATTGTCCTTAAGAGCGTCACATCTCTTCAAGACACAAACTGGAGCCAGGTAAATGAGCATCCTCTGCTATTTATACCAGCTTCTTAATTCTGCCTAACGTGACCAGTTCAACTCGATCCTGCATCAATTTTGCAAGTGTAAATAGTGCTAAATTTTCAAGGGTAAGATCATCTTACACCTTAACTTACAAAATGTGTATGCATGTGAACCATAGGATCATAGAAGCATTTGGGTTGGAAAAGACCTTTATGATCATTGAGTCCATCCAAAAATCTACCACCACCACTAAACCATGTCCCTCAGCACCACATCTACCCATCCTCTAAATACCTCAGGGATGTTGACTCCACCACCTCCCTGGGCAGCCTGTTCCAGTGCTTCACAACCCTTTCAGTGAAGAAATTTTTCCTCAGATCCAATCTCCACCTCCCTTGGCTCAAATTGAGGCTGTTTCCTCTTGTCCTGTCGCTAATGGATGGAGCAAATTGAAATATATTTAATAAGCCAAGGGACATGTGTCCATAGGACTGGTGGAAAAGGCATTAAAGTATTAATTTCTTGTATTTTATGATTAATGTTCTTCTTTACATAAGTCCTGAAAGCTAAGATCATGAGAGGCACGTTGGGTTAAATCTTTCTTTGCTGTAAAGTACAGTCATTATATCTCGGCTAACTCTAACAAAATCCCTGATATCTAGGCATGCTTGGAGCCAAAATAGGTCAGCTCATGGGCTCTTGCATTATACTTTATTATTTAAACTTTAAGTGATTAGTTTAGCACTTAAAAGCTTTGGAAAGAATTAGGTTACTGTTCTTCTCTTTATCCATAAGCAAACTGACATGCAGATGGACACTCAGCAGCCTTGTTCCATGTTTTCTCTCAAGGCTTTCCCCCAAAATTAAGGGCTGTCATTTTTTTTCCCCCCAGTTAATTCCAGCATTAGAGTTTAATTGCAACAAGTGGAAAATGCACCTATGATGTGAGCATCCCTTTCGATTTTGAAGACAAGGCCACATTTTGTCTGCAGTCTCCAAATAAACTTGAAAAACGTGTGTTAAGTAAAGGGGAGGGAAAAAACCAGCTACTTCTGCCTATATCTGGATTTAGGTAAGAGAAACCAAATGGGAAATAACCTGATCCCAGCAAAATCAAAAGGTTTTTATTCATCAGGGAGGGTTCTCTTTCTCCTGCGTACAAGGAACATTCTAGAAATAAATGTATATGATTTAATTAATTACAAGCTCTACTACTTTCAGATTTTTGTTTTTTAATTCATGCTCACAAAACATAGAAAATGTTGTAATTTAATTATGTGCTGTGTTATATAGTTAGGGCACTATTAGGAAGGGCTATCCTGCAAGTTGATTTTCTTAGGGTTCCACTGAAGTTTGCAACCCTTTAATATGTTAGATTTTCTTTTACAGCTTCATTTGAATTTATGCATCGTGCTGAATGTGACTAAATTATCCCATAAAGGGTTGTGGGATTTTTAACATGCACCTCTTGGAGTTCAGTTCACTGGTGCCAGAACTGAGTGTTACCACCACCCTTACTCACTGTACCACATTAGGAGTCAGGAACCTGACACGTGCTGCCAGCACTAGTGAGGAAAATATAGAGGTGCAGGGGTTTTATTTTAGAAGTTATTAGAATATTTATAGCCTTTGAAGAGTAACCTGTCAGGAGTTTAATTCTCTTTTCCTCTAACATAGTGTTTGCTGTTTATTTATCAACCTGTGTCACGTGTGTCGTAGAAATAAGTTGCGGGTGTTGGTATAAAAATTGCTGGAGTTCTGTAAAGCCATCTGAACTCCAACAGGGGATGTTCAAGGCACTTTAACAGAATATAGGCACAAAAGGAAAGTCTCAAAAAGAACAGAATGGGTGCGGGGACACTCAGCACGTTGACCTAACAGAAGTATTTGGGGATTGCACCTACCCTGTGTCTCATTATATGCGACAGGATCACAACAGCCCTTTTCATATAATAGGAAGCAAGTGTCTGTTTTGTCTCAGTCTCTGCTGGGAGTTGAATTAGTGGCTAAACCCATGTGAGCAGTCTGATTTGGACAGAGACCCATGTGAGCAGTCTGATTTGGACAGAGACAGGCAGAAACAAAATAGTTTACATAAATACAAAATACCGTTGCATAAGGGAACTGACCACAGGCAGAAACAAAATAGTTTACATAAATACAAAATACCGTTGCATAAGGGAACTGACCAAAGTCATCTCAGAATTGTTAATTCAATACTTACCATGCTGCTATGAAGCTTTATTTTAATAATGGAGCTACCCATTTTTTTCAACTCAGACAATAGCAGAATATTGCTTTTATTTACTGTTTTACTTATATCATGCATAGAGAGTATAAAGAACATCCCAAAGGTGTTTTTTTTCCCCTATTATGTTGTTATATTTACCTTACATCTTAAATTCTTGCTGTGCTCATTTCTTTTGTTGTCATTCCTCCAGTTATTGATATCTGAACAGTAATTTTTTCTGGTCATCTATCTTAAACTTCTCTATTCCTTCCTCAGATGCAAAGAGGATATTACTTTAAAAACAGTTAGGTTTTAGTTATTTAGTTTATGCATCGTGAGGGAATAGACAAGAAATGAATGACTTCTGTCTTTACTTTGGGAGACACGTTTCTGAAACCCATTTCCTATATTGTAAAGAAGACAGTCTTATCTGAACAGCTATTACTTGATAAATATGTGTAAAATTATTGCTTTAAAATACTTTTTTTTTCTAATCAGGAGGTAATCTGAAAGCGTTTTCTTTTTATATCCTAGTCAGAAACATTTTTGGTGGATAACTAAACCCAGATAATGATAGTAACTTCTAGCTAGACTTGATCTATAGCTCTCATTGAGTCAGGTCTGAAGAAAAATGGCTCAATACCTTAAAAGTAATTAAGACCTTTATCTGAAAAACAGTTATATATGTGCTTAATTTAATGCATGTAAATAATCCAATTGATTTAAATGGGAATATTCATAAGCATTAAGTTAGGCACAATTTGCAGGATCAGGAAGTAAAATTGTCCATTTTGTGCCAAGTGCTGTATAAATTTTCCGTGGGTTTCCCATGTGTTTTGGGGACATAGAACAGGCTTCCTCTGTCCTAGGAGCATCCGAAATCCAGGCTATTCATTTTGGCATCTGCCACTGCTCTGATTATGCTGAACTCAAGCATGTGAAACGAGTGTTTCAGCATCAAGACTCTCATTTCCAGGCCATTCTGAATCCTTGCTTTGATAAGGGAAAACATAATCTTAGGACAGTGACAAACCAACAACGTATTTTGAGATAAGCTTTTGGACCCTCTGGAATCTCACTGAGTTTTGCTATTGACTTTAATTTCTTTAATTTGGCTTTAAATTCTTTAATTTGGCTTTAATGTCGTTAATTTGGCTTTAATTTCTCTTCAGGTTTCCTGCTTCAGTGCCCTGTCACCTGTGTAACTTTCTTTCTCTGTTATGTAGTTAGAATGTGGTAAGAGTCTGTAATCCTTAGTTTCTACACATAAATCACGTATGAATGCTGTGTTTCAAACTCTTAACTGCATGTTGCTTTCTTTTTTTTTTCCTTTTGCTGAAAATGGTCTAAAATAAAATAGCTTGCATGATGATCTTCAAGGCCCCTTCCAACCCTGACCATTCTACGAGTCTATTTCTAAAAGAGAGGAAAAAAGATTAAAAATTACAAGTCTTCTGGAGAATTCGGTGATAGCAAAGATTCCCTACCCCTTTTCCAAATTTGCTTCAAACTGGCAAATTTAATTAAACTGTTTTGTTTGTTTCATGCATAATTGACAAGGTGACAATTAACTACATGGTATGTTGTCCTTTGCCTCAGGTATATAACACTAAATTTGTGTGCTGAGAAAATAAAAGGAGGGAAACGGGGGTGGCATAGTTCAGAAAATCAAAACCAAGAAAAAGTGAATTTGGCTTTAGCTGGTCCCTTTGTTTCTGTAATAGAAATGGCTGAAAAAACAGGAAAGTTGTAAAATTGAGTTTGAATGAAAACTGTTTTCTTCCTTCTGTGTAGTTTGGGTACTTCACGTGGGTGACTATACACACTAGTCCAAAGCAGCAGCAGAATGCTACCCCTTTCTACATCTAAACTGCAAATAATAAATGAGTAAATTGTCACAGAAAAATTGAGTCTTTGGGGGGAAAAAATGTTGAAAATGGAAGTAAAAATATCCTCACTAGGATCTGCATCAAAATTTGCACATCAGAAATGTGAAAACTTATGATGTCTGTATTCTGACCGTAAAATTTGCAGTTGGCTGATAAAGAAACAGGTTTACAACGTGCACCACAGGTGACTAAAATATCACAACTGAGAACTAGAACAAGGAATGCTTTTTTTTTTTTTTTTAATGTAGGACTGAGCTATGATTAGGTAATCAAAAATATTACATAAAATGTGTGATCCCAGGAGAATCCACTGGACCCTGACGTCTATCATCATTGATTTGAGTGGTGAGATGTGTCAAGGAGAGACAAGGTCATACAGCCGATGCAATGAGGCAATATGCATAGTTATAGATTTAGAGCATGTTATGTTATTTAGAGACTGTTATGTTCTTGATATTTCTATTAAGAATGGCAAGCACATCCCTGGCTACTGTATTGCTACCACAGTCATAGTATTCCTCGCATCCTGCCTTTATCCATAATGCACTTATTTTTCTTAAATGAAACAAAACCAGAAACTTTTCCTTTAGGAATGCAAAATAACACACCTTGAAGGTTACTTCTTCATTGTACTGTCTGCAGAATAGCAAAGAATTAAAATAAAAAGCTATATTATCCAATGAAAATTTGTAAGCATAGATCTTTAAGTTTTGGGCTATGCCTGTTGAAATCTCCCCTGCTTTGGCAGGGGGATTGGACTGGATGATCTTTTGAGGTCCCTTCCAATCCCCAACATTCTGTGATTCTGTGAAATCGATGCTTCTATTTTGGTTTACAGGATCCAAGCTTTGTCCCCTGTAGTAGAGTTACTGGGAATACTGATGTGTATATACCTTTTTTCCTGAGGAAAGCTAAATAGATCAGGATGTTTGGCTACCCAGATATATTTTTGGAAGTAGAAAAATAGGACCTGTCTTTCTTTAGAGAGTAAACATGTTGTGTATGAAAATAAAAAGGATTGTGTAGTTAAGACAAACATTTTGTCTTTTCCCCCAAGAAGCTGCACGGCTGGGGATGTAATTGAAATTTGTCGGGTGAAGTTTTTTAAAGCGTTGTCCCCGTGCCCTGATTTGTGGCACTGGCTGACTGCAGAGTCTGGATTTAAGATAGGTTCATATTTGCTCCTGTTGGCAAGGCAAGAGCAAAGGGCGAGACACGGCTGCTGCTGCCTCCACCTGCTCGAGCAGAATGCGAACACGTCCTTGGTGTTGGGTCCATGGGCTCCACACATTACAACTGAATATCTACAGGAGCTTTTGGCCAGGGACATAAGCTCTGAGCTCTGTCTTTCAGCCCTCCTTGGACCTATACATAATTTCATCCACAATATTTCATCTGGAAACAAATGGAGCATTTAAAATTTTGTTGGAAGAATAAAATTATCTTGAAAGAATAAACAAAGCTTTTAATTATTTTTATTTTTTTAATATATTTTTTTTTAAATGCCATCATTTCATGCTTCAGTTGTATCACTGCAATTAACCAAACTTGTAAGTTAGATATAATAATTCCCTGGTTCAATATGCTGATACAGACTGACAACAGTACTGAAGGATTTATTTAGTTCAGGTAGAGAGTGGGTGCTTTCACTGAAAGGCACCTTCAAGGAATACTTCAGGCAGAAGCTAGAACCTTTCTAAACACTGCCATAATTTATTATCAAATACTCACATTTCCCCTTTTCCCATCTTCATATCAAAACTTAATTCCACAGTGATGAGAATAAGAGAGACTAAATTCTCCATCTCCTTCTCTAAGTGGAATTTAGATGAATAAAACAGTGACTCTTCTCCAAGCCTTCATGCTGTAGAACAACAATGGAAGAGCTTGTGTTCATGGAATATCACCCACAATCGTCTCAAATTTGAAAGTCGAATTTAACATGGAAGGAGATGTATTTTTTTCTATTAATATTTTGAAAAATAGTAATTTTCCTAAATACTTCTGTTAGGCTGATGTTTTTCTGAGGTAATAATATTCCATTGGAAACACTGACTCAGCTGTTTGTACTGTTTGCTTTGGTTGTGTTGTATTTTATTTTGATTTTTTTAATGTTAAGTTTAAATATAAAAATCTCCACGATACTTTTTAAATTCAATACCTTGAACAATTTCCTTATTTTGAGTACTTGTCACTATTTTAAGTACAAACAAAGTTTTGAAACTTTTTTCTCCTTCTAAAGGACAGCAATTACAAGTTTAAATAGAGCTCCGTATTATCTAATTATTTTTTTAGCATGAGACTAAAGAAATCTTCTAGAATGTAAAGATAATCTGGCTTAAGTTACATACAGGGTCTTTCCTGGGAAGACCAACAGGGAAGTTGGTCTTTCCTGCAATATTCTAAAACCTGCAGCCTAGTGTTAAATAATAATTAAAAAAATCTTGGTAGTCTTTGCCTAATAACATTGTTAAAGATGGATAAATAGAGAATTCGGGTTGCTTGAAGCTTGTCGACAGCAGCATTTTTAATTTGTTTTTAGCCAAAATAATTTTTATACCCTTTATTTTCACTTAAATAACAGCAGGATGGAAGAGCTGACCTTTTCTGTATCTTGATTATCTTTTCCCCCCATTCCTTTCTTGAACGCGTAGAAGTTCCATTTTCAGTGAATAGAAAATAAACTTGTTTCCTTACCCATCATCAGCTGTTATCTTGCTGGTGCTTTATTTTTGCTTGTTTGATTTCTAAATTAGCAGAAGAGGAATAAAAACTGGTAACATGAAAATGCTTTTATAGGTTATCCTCTTTTGTCGTGTACGCTTCTCCATCTTTTCCTGATATTTATTTATTTTCAAATGGAAACTGATATAATATTTTCATCCTCAAGCTTGTAAAAGATAAGGGAGCAGGTTCTGGAAAGCGGGGAACGTAAAAACCACTCTTGCCTCTGAAGTAGGAGAAAAACCAGTTAATTTCAATCCTGATGACAGTTTCTGGGTGAACAATAGTCTCCCAGAATTGACATGGAGAAGTAATGAATGAATGAAAGGAGAACTGAGTCACAGATGCACTTTGCAATCACTTCAGAACATCTACACTCTTCCAGCCAAAATACTATTAATACGTGTGTCAGCACAGTGAGTGAATCTCATAGTGTGGACGCGTTGGAACAGTTCAGGAAAGAAAATGAAGAATATCCTCAGGGACAGACTTTTCTTTTTCTCTGAGAGACTCTTCATTATTCAGGCATTGTGATACTTTTCCTTTATTTGTGTAAAGATTAAATTGCACATGATTTCTAATGTTTCTGCTACTCCAACTGTCATAGGTCGATGACCTTCATGGAAGTGAGATAATAGATACATCGTCTGTTGTTCAGGCAAGTGCTGTTCTTCCACAGCCCAGTACTTTCCTATTGTTATAAGTCGAAAGCAATTAAATAAAAATACAAGTGAAAGTTTCTAGAGTATCTTTAGTATTTCATATATGTCCTTGTGTGACTGTCATTTAACATTTCTATGAGATATTATCTAATGTTATAATGACCCAGAAGCATACGTTGAGACTATTCTACATGGTTGAGACAACAAATTAGTGAGAGATGTCTGTGTGCGTTTGGTAACGTGGTTTCTGGGAAGGAGCTATCTATTGTTTGAAATCTGAAATCCAAAGACTTGCAATGGATGTGTTTGTCCTCACGTGTGGTACTATGACTGTTCAAAGTCTGATCCAAATAATTTATTTTCATATTGCTTCACATCCTAATTGGGGGAAAAAATGTCCCCATCTCTGCATTGAAGTGATGTTGCATAAAAGCTGTGTACTGTGTTGACTTAAAAATTATTTTCATCTAGAAGAGGGACTATCATTTCACTTAAGAAAAATCACCATTGCTCATTAGTCACTTTCAGTTTATCTGTCTGCAATAATTGTTCAACAAATTTGCATCCCTTAACCATTTGAGCAATCTTTGATTTTGGTTAGCATCTTCCAGGTGGTCTAAGTGGACAAATCAAGATTGTAGACGTGTTTCCACGAATGTGAAGGTTGGTTGACATGACACAGATGCTGTACAGAATACTATTGAATCCTGCAAAGGGCAAAGCTCCTGTACAAAAAAGAGCATTTTATAGTTTGTGTACCTCTTTATTAATTTTTTTTTTTTTTTCCCCAATTCCACATGTCAGTCATCTCCCCTAATTGCTCCCATCATGAACAATACATTCCACCAACTGTTTTGGAAAAAAATATGTGTTTTGAAATACTAACTCTGTAGAACAAACTTTTGGCCTCCAAAGATTTTATAAATACTGAAGCAGGAGGGGTGGATACAGTTTTATTTTAAATTTTCCATAATCAGTTTCTTGGATAGCACTCTGCAAGTGATATATCACTTTTGTTACGGATATTGAAGAAAGATCAACTTAAAAGAGGATAAAAAAAAAATGTTGGGGAATGAATTGTCTGTGAAAAGGTAGAGAGAGAAGGAAAATAATCACTCACATTTTTGATCCTGGCAAGAGCTTACTACAGGGGCTTTGCACGGTCATTTCACTGCTACTTCAGAGCCAAGCATCCTAACAAAGCCTTGGTTCTTATCTAATATTTACAATCTAGTAAAGTGCGTTGCAGTAGGAGAAGGTGCAACTAATTTCCTTCTAATATTGGGAGTATGCAAACCAGCATACAACTTTGTGACAAATACCCACTATTTATATTGCATTGCTCGGAAGACGTAGGTGTTACTAAACCGTTCTGTTTAATATTATCTTTTCTTAAACCTATTTTTGTTTAAAATAGTCTCTAACAACCAAAAAAGATAGCTCTTCAGATGCTGGAGAGAACGAGTTTCAGTTCAGGTAACAGCAGGAAATGGAAAGCTGTTAATTTATGAAGTAGTCAGCAAATTTCTGTAGTTTATTCCTCTTTTAGCAACCATGCAATTACTATAGCAATTAATAATTCCAAATAAGTATTCTCCTGGTTCCACATCCTGTTCAGAGGAACACTAGATGCTGAAAGAATGTGTCCTTTAGCAACAGATTTAATTACTTGAACATCATTCTGCTATATATACTGTTAAAGTATTAGCTTAGCATTTCAGTATTTGATCTGGTATGATATTTTCGTTAGATTTATCTCTAATAAATATATTAGAGATAATATATTGCATATAGTATCATATTGCATATCTCTAAAGCAGTCTTGCTTTAGAGCAAGTCATTTGGAGTTCACACAAGCTATTTTTTCATGGTAGCTATCCCACTCTGTACACTTTATATGGTGCAAAAGAGAGCAGTGCTTTTGTTTCTCAAATACATGATATAGAGTATTGTTTATTAAATCAGGTGTCAGAACTGTGTGTAGGAAACTGTAGATCAGTGTAACAATGACAATAAAAAAGTGTTAGGGATTGATATTTATAAACAGAATATCTTGAACATAGCTGAGCATATAGCATTGCAAAGACGAGCATTCGAGCAATACTCTTTATACTTGGCTCAAATCCAGGGAATATGATTTGTGTTAAACTGCTGCAAGGAGTCCCGCATGCAAAATTCTTCACCATGCTGCTAGAGCATTGTAATAAGAGTTTAAATAAGAGTTGAAATAAGAGTTTATTTGGGTAAGGCCTTCAGTCAATTGCTACTTTTTAGGTTGCTTTTCTGAAAAGTCTTTTAGTAGCAAACTTGTTTACAAAGTGCCTAATTCAGAGGCAGATGTACTGATTCTGTTTAACTCTACCATATTCATATTTCTGCAGCCTTTTTGGAAAACTTTTTGCTTTCTAACCTTGGAAGCTGATCAAACTGACTCCTGAAACCCTCCCCTACCTTTACATCTCATAAAAAAAAGCTGTCTACTACCAAACCTTTACTACTGAATAACTAAAAGCACTGAGCTCTTGTAGGAAGTCTATACTTGGCAGAGATGCAATAAACTGACACAGCCAACCCTTGGTTATGGTAACTTATTCTACCTTTGAAAATTTTTGATGTGCAGTAGATGATGGAACTTGCAAGACTAGATTAATTCTATCTGAATGGTATTCAGCTTCTTTACACAAGAGGTGGTCAAGGGAACCTGACTGCACTGGCCATAACTTCTGTCTGTCTGTCTGATTTTTCCCACTTCAACAGTATATGAGATCTGCTTTATGTTGAATGACAGGATTTTTTTTCTTCATCACGATAAAACAACATAATTTTCTAAGTTACATATGATCTATGATGTCAGCAGTTCACTCATTGTCTACCTATGGTGTTGACCTTGGCCACCTGCCAATTGCCCACCCAGCCGCTCTCCCGTTTTCCCTCCTGAGAAACAGGACAGGAAGAGAAAATGAGATGGAAAAGCTCATGGGTCAAGATAAAGACAGGGAGATCACTCACCAGTTACCGTCACGGACAAAACACTTGACTACAGGAACTGCCCAATATTCAGAGATGCTTAGATTTTTTTTTCCAAATTTTATGTTCATGGAATCATAGAATGGTTTAGGTTGGAAGGGACCTTAAAGCTCATCCAGTTCCAACCCCCCTGCCAGCAGCAGGGACACCTTCCACTAGACCAGGTTGCTCAAAGCCTCATCCAGCCTGGCCTTGAACACTTCCATGTTGTATATTTACATATATTTTGTGACTGCTAGGTGAATAATACCATTAAAGATTTAAAAATCCATACAATAGATGGCAGTTGGGGATAAGGATTGTATTTTTCTTAATATCTATACCAAAAAATCTTGCCTAAGTAGGATCTTCTGTGTACGTTTTTGTCTCTTGCTACATAAGCACAGAGTATGGGATTTAGTGACTAAATAGCCAATAAATATATGAAGACACAGTTAGACATCCTTAAACAGGACTTCAGGCCGTTTCATGTTCACCTCCTGCTATCCTGCCAATAGTACTTTACAATGTAATTTCCAGTCCTGGAAAATGTCCTGCATCTCAAGGACTGCTGCCTTGGTCCATAGATCCTAATCTCTTCTTGTCCTGGAAGTGGAGAAATGCAACAAATAATTCATTTGGAAATGGTAAAAAATATCGGGAGTTGTTGTTCCCATCTACATTCAAAAGCTGTTACCAGCTCTCACCCCTTCACCTCTTCCCTCCTGTGCTTTGCAGGACTCCTCTCTGGAGTTTGTTTTCGGTTTTAGGACCTGTGTAGGCTAGATCCTGTGTAGATTCCAGCTCTCACCCCTTCACCACTTCCCTCCCGTGCTTTGCAGGACTCCCCTCTGGAGTTTGTTTTCGGTTCTAGGACCTGTGTAGGCTAGATCCTGTGTAGATAAAAACTTTCTACTTCCTCCACCTCCATTTCTACTAGGTATTTTCTTCCTAAACCAAAACATCTCTGGATGGATTAACCCAGAGTCTTGGGCAGTCTGTGAATAAAAAAAACATGGATTTTGCCTTAATTAATCACGTAT
Organism: Antrostomus carolinensis; assembly: GCF_000700745.2. NCBI lineage: Eukaryota > Metazoa > Chordata > Aves > Caprimulgiformes > Caprimulgidae > Antrostomus > Antrostomus carolinensis. The sequence continues at coordinate 15,597 of NW_010332139.1, forward strand.
CTCCTGGTATTGCTGACACATGAAGCTCAGTTTTTTCTCCTCACTTTCTGTTACAGAATGTACCAGTTGATAGTTGCTCCTAGAAGCTGCTGGATGTACACTGTGTTTTCGTGGTTTTAAACTTGCTTTGTGGAATCTTAAATAGCCGTGCCACATATAATGACCATTTATGACAGCAATTTAAATTAGAAGGCCAGGTTGAGCAAGAAGGATACCCCCCTGAAAAGCAGGATGATCTCTTGACCAGCCAGTTCTGCAATGCTTTGCTGCCGAGGTCCAGCTATGGTTCTTCAGAGGGAACAGTAGGATCCCATGAAGTTACAGTACTGTAACTTCAATTCCAGCTCCTGTAACCTGGTTTCCATTCTTTTGACATTGGATTACTCCAAAATTGCCACTTTGCTTGCAAAGGTGATTATTTATATGTTTTTTTCCCTCCTCAAATCTCTGTATTTGGTTTTCCTGGCTCATAACTGCTGTTTTGTTTGAAGACTGGAGCTTAACACTTAAAGTCATCAGCCATACTGTACCCTTTGTTTCTTTTTGCTGTCATCTCTTTCCCCTTTCTTCATGAAATCAGTGCTCCAAGGACGAGCATCAATTTCCTTTTTCTGAATGATTGTTACATTTTAATTTCTTAGTGGTCTGCTCTTATCCTCCAACAGTTCACCAAACCTCTTCTCCCAGTGCAGCATTCTTCTCCTCTTTCTTGATTGTCCAGTGAAAACAAAACACAAGGCCAATGTTTGTTAGCTTTTTAAAAATAATATTTCTAACCTCACCTGTTTCTTGCCTTTTTCTTAATTATCTGCTTCTAATGGTGCAACTTTGTCTTCTTGTCCTTCTATAAACAAATTAAACTCCGCTACTAACTCTACTCTACTAACTAAATTACTTTTCCTTAAACCCTTCCTGCAAACCATTAAAACGTGGCTTTCACTTAACAGATGGCGATGTATTTATTCCCTTTACAGAAGCCACACCTGTTTATCTGCATTATTGAGGACCTAATTTATTTTTCTTGATCATTCTGCTATCTCTGACAGAATAGTTCTTTCTCCTGTGCAGATTTTTCACTTTTTCTCTTCCTCGTGCGTTGTTTTAATGTTAGGTTTTTGACAGTTCCTCCTTCTTTATGCTAAAAAACTCTCTCTAGATTGTTCTGGTTTTTCTTGAACTTCCAGCTTCCACATTTACCTGATACGATGTCTCTGTTCGTGGTGAAATAATTTTCTGTCCTATCTCTGTTTCTCTAAAAATAAAATTCAATTCTTCATTTTAGGAAACGGTATCACGGTGTCAGAAGAGACTCACAATTCTATATGGTAATGTGAATGCTGGCCACATAGGATCTGTAACCTGAAAATAATAATTATGCACGATGATTATTTATTCATCAATGAGTTTATCCATTAGCTCCACTAATGATGTATTAGAGAATTGTTTTTGTATGTGCATCTGTTTTAGAAATGGTACCCTAAAGCATGAAATGATGTTATCCTATTTAGAAAGCCAAAGATAAGTCTAAATTATTTTTTATGTTATTATGTTCATATAGGTAAATGGTACTTGAAAGATCTATTAAGCTAGGAATTAATCTCTCATTTATCAATAACAAATATTCCAAGAGCCCTGATGGGGTTAAATCAAAGATGTGTCTGTTCCAGTATTTCTATCTTGACTTAGGTTTTAAGCTGACCCTTCTTCACGTCTCTTTCTTTTACAAAAACTGTTTGTTTTTTTTTTTTTACACTGTATTCAGATGTAATAGTTCAAAATATCAGTATGGTGCCATCATGCTGTAACCTCACACGTCCAAACCAGATGCTTTTGGATTCTCATATTTCCTACAAACCCCTTTTGTCTGAAGAAGCTTTAGCAAAAAAGCTAAATTTTACCTTTTCATTTGAAAACATCGCTTCTGGAATTGAAGCTTCAAGCATTTGTATTCCTAAGGACCTATTTATATTAATCCTTTAAACATATAAGAATATTTCAGTTTTATTTGGAATGTCTGTTGCTAATATCAGATTCAAACCCCACTTTCCTCATCTGTGTCGGTTCTACGGAGATGGCTTCATTACCATCACAATACTAGCTGTCGACAGCACACTGTATGAGACCATCTTTATGTTGGCAAATTACTCTGGTCTTTTCACATAACTGGATGACAAATCCCAAATTATGGTGGCTTGATTTTATAATTTGTCCTTCTTTAGGCATGTGATTGCCTACATGCACGGTGGGGAAGGATTCTATGTTAGCAGGGAGATGGAGCTTTGATTTAATGTCTTTTAAGTCCTGCATACGTGTTGAGTTGCCAGAGAGGTGTTGTTGATAGGGGAGGAAGTCCAGTCCTAGGACCAAAGTTATGTATGGCTTAGAATTCAGTAATATTAGTCCAGCAGTAGTTTTCTATATTTTCTTTGTGTGTTGTACGCTGTTTTTACAATGTGTGGGGCTTGGGAAGGGGATGTTTTTATGTAGGTATGGTGGTTTTTCTTTTATGGTCTACCGCCAGCCTGCAAAGCCTGTGCAATCAATAAGGGGCAATGGGAATTCTATAACTGTCATTAACTGGAGTGTTTATTAATTCCCAATTAGAGCGCTAATCACTCTTACCTGTGCAAACTCATTGAAAGGAATGGGGTGATCCAGGTGTCATCCGAGGTATATGACTAATGTGAGATTCCAAACATTTCTTTGGGGGGAGTAATTTGGCAAGTACAGGCAATCCTGTGCAAGATTTAACCCATATTAACTTTAAGACCCAAGCGTGAGCTGACAGTTAAGGCTCTGGATATTGCTGTAGTCATTTGGGTACAATTAGCTGGGTATTTTAGAGTCGTTATTCCGTATGGGATTTCTTATTTATTTATTTATTTTTTAAAGATACAAGATGCTTTGTGCTTTTAAGAACAAGCTGACGCACTCTTCAAGATCACCTAGGAAAACACTGTTTTCCTTTGCATCTCTAAAACAACAGAGAGGAAAATCGGTAGTTATCAACAGGCCATCAAAGTTTGCGTGTATGAAAGTTGGTAGAGAATCAGGAGAACATCCTTGACCTCCCAAGGGCCACTGCACACTGTTTTGGATGAGATCTGAAGAGATCTGGTTTTATTGTACAACATTACTTTGTTTACTGTTGCATGTTGATGGGTGGCAGCTGTTCCATCTTTTACCACTATCAGTGGAGAAAGCCTTTTTGTACAACTTAAACATACACATATATTAGTCTTTGAAACAATTAGAGGAAAGCTGTGACTTCGATTGTATTTCACACTAAGGAACAATAATTTCTGGAGATAGGGGAAAAAGTAAAATCCTTTTACCAATGATCACAACCTTCCCCCCCAAACAAAGAGAGAACTTTCATAAGAATTTTGCTTTATCCAACACTTAATGCAAACATTAAGGTCTGAATTGAGATTTAAAATGGTACTCTATTCCTTCTTAGATTGCACTTACTTTCAGCTTTCATCAGCTTTATGCCTCTGTTTTGTTGACATTAAAAACATTTAATGTGTGCTCTATGGCTTTGAAAGTCAAGTCACAGGCAAGACTCTCAGTTGGCAAATATCACTTGTCGCATTTAAACACTGGCATTAAGATGAATCATACTATAGCGAGATGTCTTCTGGATTGGTTGGAAACAACCCAAAAACTTCCCAAACCACAGGATTATCCAGGAAACGTTCTCTAGAAATTGCACCCCTTTCCTAAAAAAAAAACCTCCACCAAATGCTGTGAAAATTGAATTTTATCTTTTCCCCTTACCAAGTGTTAGAATTGTATCGTGGGAACGTTTTCTTGTTATTTTAACATACTTTCCGATGGTGAAAAAACCCAAACAAATGAGAGAGCCGTTAGTCAGTATCCTTGTAAGTCCAATAAGGCATTTAAAGGATGAACTGGAAACACAAATTGTGGCTGCTCAGCCCAGTCAGGTTCTGTGCCTCTCATGTATGTGACAATCCGGTGCAGCTGCCACTGGGATCAGTAAGGGAAGGTGTGACTGATGCGGCAGACAACAATACACGAAGCCCTGTTGACGTTATCCATCATTAAGTATTCCAGCACTGTACCAGTTCCCCTTCTTTGCTCTCTGTTTTTTTTTTCTTTGTTTGTTCCATATCTTAAATTTTCTTCTCTGCCCTGTTTTTTTTTTTTCTTTATTTGTTCCATATCTTAAATTTTCTTCTCTGCCTTCTTTTTCCCTTTTTCTGCCTCAAATCCATGTTACACTATTTTTATTCTGAAGTTGTTGGAAAGTACGTAGCTGGAGTAAATCTTTACAGTTTTACCAAACACTTTGCTTATAAAATAACAGTTCCTCTCTTTTTTTTTTTTTTTTTTTTTCTACAATTGATATGCAAAATTTGAACTTCTGTAGCTCAACTAATAAATAAACTGATTTGTTTAACCCCCATCTGTGTGAAAATACAAATTCACACACCAAAACAACAAAACAAAAATAGCTTGGCATCTTGACTGAACGCTACAGTGTCACTCACAATCCACTTAATCCGGATTTCCATTTGCCCCTGGATGGTAGTTTCCTTTTATTCTTAGGCTCTCAGTATTTTCCTTTCAGAATTTTAGTAGTCTTGGTTTCCTGTGTATCAAGCTCTTAGCTGTTCCTCTGGAAATTGGCTATATCTGGTACTGGCTGCGTGAGCTTCCTTTGCTAGAGTTTATGATTTGATCCAAAGTCACCTGCTGAAAAGGACAGAGCGGATTTGTGCGGGAACAAGCACACGCAGCCGGTCACTCACTCTTTGGTGAATGACAATAAAGAAAATAATCGCTCTGATAAAAAGGGTGATGTGCTAGAAGTATTTTTATTTGTTTTTTTTTTTTGTATTTTTATTTATTTCTTTATTTATTTTTATTTAAATCAGTAATATGTATCTGATGCTTTTGCTCGCTAGTGTTTGCTGCTAGTTTCTCCTCTCTAAGCATGTTTATTGAGGTCTACCGAAAGCCCAGAAGCCCATAGGTCAGAGAACAGCATTTTGATGGATTATGGGATTGTAACTGTCCCTGCCAGCTGACAGCTTTTATTGGCTGGGAGGATGAGCCTGTAAACCTTTATATAATTATTGTATTAAAGCCACTGTGCCTCTGTGTTGCTGGCACTTGTTCAGGGATCAATGTGAAGATAATTTCAAAAATGAATAGTAAGTATTGATCGTCCCTTGGTGGAGCCTTATCAGTGGCTGAAGCAGACTACTGTAGATTATAACTTCAATGTCATTTATGATGATATGATACGTATTGCAGAGTAGCAATTTAAACAAAGGGCTGATTTAATTCACAATGGATTTTTGTAGCGTGATGGGTAATAAATCACAATCTGTGTAATTTTTAGAAATGAACACATGTTGGCAGTAGTTCAGGGCAGTTCCTGGGAGATCTGGAAATGACCAGGGAGGGCAAATATCAGCAGCGAACCCCTTCTGAATGATTGGCCCTTACTTGGTTCTGACATTCAGATGACCTTGGGGCCTCTGCTGGCAGCTGCTGGTTAATTTTCTTCACTGAGGACACAGTTTAACTTTCTATCTGTCTGCCAATTACCTGACATTTTCAACTTATCACCTTCTATTTTTTAAATTATTGGAGGCACATCCACATTTTGACACTTTTTTAGGCAAGTATTTGTTTTTTGCCTGCTGCTGAGACATCTTGCTGCCAAGCCCTTGTAATATCCCTTTTACTCAAGAAATTAATAGCTCACCTAACTGTGAAGTGAAAAACCTCAGTTGTTATACAGAAGATTACAAAGCTTCCTTTCAGTTTAGCAAGAAAATGTGTGTGGGGGGGGTATATGAAGAGCAAATGATTCCTGAAAAATCCCCCAACCCAAGGTCACTACCTAAATCTGTGTATATAACAATAGTCAGGATGTACTTTAAGCATCTGATATCTTTTAGTTCTTTCTCTTTTGCTAGATTTATTTTTTTTAACCATCAAAAGCTATCTCTTCTGAAGTAATGTGAAGAGTTTGGTTTCAACTGTGCAAAAACCAAGTTGCCATGAAGCTCTGGGGTTGAACTAACTCTTACAGTCTATAGGTACTTCATTAAGTGTCTTAAACCTTCATAGTCTTGCAAATGACTCTAATCAAGATGTGTCCCTAATAAGATATGAAAACCTAAAGCAAGGTAGGTTAGTTTGTGTTGTCTGAGTTTCATGGCTTTTGTTTTAATTTGATATGTTGTGTTGCTTTATATATTTCTGGTGAATTAAATGTTATGTGTTTTATTTTTTTTAATAACTTTATAATGTAATTTCTGTTGAAGTCCTAAAAAAAAAAAAAAAAAAAAGACATCTGTGAGTTTAAGAGAAAATAAACAGTAGGCTTATGGGGATCTGTCATAACATATCAAAATACTTAGGACTAATAAGAGATAATAATTAAATATTAACTGTGTTAAAACTCAGAAAATTTGAACAGTGCAAGGAAATGCTGAGCGCCGTGAGTTCTGAATGCTATGGGAAGGATAAGGGGCTAAAATACCATCATTGTCATATGGAACCTTCTTTGGGAAAGCATTAAAGCATGTATATTATGCATGTAATTAAGTCTCATTAATGTAAGTCAGCCGTGAGAATCTGCTTAAGTGCTTTCCTAGAAAAACATGTTAAATCCAAGCCATAGTGATGCAGCTGAGAATCAGATCTGGTTGTTTTGCAGAATTACTAGAAATGTGTGTGACCAAATGGTGCGTGGGTGGGTGTTGTTGGCACACCCCACTGGGTGCTTCTCAATATTAGAAAAGTTTTCTATTATTCTAATATTTTATTATTAGGCTTGATTTTGGCACATCACGTTTCCAGCTTCATTTCACAGAGGGTCTAACCCGCCTTGTGCCAGACAAAGTATTACAGCATTTCATTATGTGAGATTATGGAGAATCCATTGAAAAAAGCTTCCATTTCCCATAGAAACTGGGAGTAATTTTTTCTATTTCTTCCTCCTCAAAAGTATCTCCTCTGTTCTCTGAAGACTAGTTACTGCCTGGAACAGGAAAGAGTCCAAATTTAGTGCTTTTTACTGAATTACTGCTCTTCTGAATGATTCATCTCTACAGAATAGTGAATAGTTACATATTTCCTTTAAGTGACATCTTAAGTTGACCATTCAGATAAGAAAAATTATAGGAAGGTAAAAAAACTTTATAGAAAGAGCAGAACAGCTATTATAGCCAGAGACATCATACGAGGGCCTGAGGATGATATATTTGGACAAAGGCAGTTTGTTCTACACACAACTTCCAAAGCAGGGGCAGGGGAGGAATTTATCACTAGTTTCCAAGTCTTTAAAGCTGTCGCTACAGAAATCAGTGCAAAAAGAAGTGGATCTGTGTGTAGAAAGAAGCAACTGTCACTGAAGAGCCAATATCCATACCTATTTGGATGAGTTAATTTTGGATTAGCTCTAATCTCATCATGTGGACTGAATTCACAGCAGCAGCTGGAGAGAGCACTAAATTCAGTTTCCTGGAGTTGCATCAGAAAAGAATCAAGTCGCGTGTTTTTTAACCACCCCACAAGGCAAACCGAAGCACAATAACTGAAGGCAGTCAAGAGATTGACTTCAAAAGTTCACTGCCAAACGAAAACGTTCACGTGGATCTACCCAACGTCCTCCTCGTGCGTAGCCAACCCTCGTTACCTTCCAGCACTCTCCTGGGCTGTGCTCATCACAGGGTGCAGAACACAGGATTTCTGCTCCTTGACAATAAACGTGACTTTCCTGTCAAACCAAAGAAGTCGTTCTAATTCTTTCTGTATTTGAATGTAGTTTCTTTAGTGGAGCCTTGAAATTTGCAGAATTTTTCTGTATTTTACTCATATAAAACCAGTCTCCTCACTAGGACATTCACTGGTGTCCTGATTTTTTCACTCCAATAGATTGTATTTGAGAAGAGAGGTTCCTTAGTGGTCTAAGGTGACACATTAGAGTTGAGGAGAGTCTGTTTATTGAGGCAAACAACATGCCAATTCACTTACATTCTAGACATCATTAAATCTGGTTGTTAAAGTTTTACTTTCCAGAAGTACTGACTTGATTAAATTTAAGTATTTTATTCAAATAGATGGACTTGTCATACGGTTTTTTTCATGGGGAAGTTTTAAAAATAGATTGATTTTTCTTTTCAAATTTTTCTTCTCTTCATAAATAAGAAAGAACCCAGTTTATTCTGGATAGATGATCATTTGCTTTGATGCTAAATAGGAATTTTTTTTTCACCAAATCTAGCTCTTTTGCAATTTTCTCATTATTAAGAATATTTGGTAGATGATTTATGTAAATGTACAGATTCGTGAAGGTTCTTGGATTATTCAGTCTTGATTACAGGATAAAAATATTTAGACTAGAGATCTGAGTTGAAAAGTGTCTTCTTTGTCCTAGTCAGAGTGAATGTACATTTTAATTATTATGCTTATCAGTATTTTAAACTAAGAGACAAATGTGTTTTCCACAGATCAGCGTTACCCTCCAAAATGCACAAAGACAGTGTATATTTCTTTTTTTGGGGATAAAAGGAACTGTGAGGAGTGTGCACTGTGCCTGAGGACTTTTTATTTACTTTTGCATTTTCCAGAACGGGGAGAGGAGAAAGAAATTTAAAATCTATAATAATATCACATTAAAACATTGATATATAGAGCTTGCATCAACCCCCCCCCCAAAATTTGAAACAATAAGTTAAAATGAATTATTTTTACCTTTAATTGAATCTTTATACAGTCACAGAAGAATTTAGCTTGGGATCTTGGTCCTGCCTTCTGCTCAGAGCAGGTCTAGTTGCAGCAGGTTGCTCAAGACCGTGTCCAGACCAATTCTGAGCACTTCTGAGGACAGACAGTCAAAGAAGAATTTAGCTTGGGACCTTGGTCCTACCTTCTGCTCAGAGCAGGTGTAGTTGCAGCAGGTTGCTCAAGGCCGCGTCCAGACCAATTCTGAGCACTTCTGAGGACAGAAGATGTCCAATCTCTTCTAGGTAACTCATGGTGAGAAAAACTGCCTGTGCTCAGAGTTTTGCCTGTTGTCTCTTGTCTTGTCATCACACACGTCTGAGAAGTCTGTCTCCATCTTCTCTGGACCCTCCCATTTGAGAATAACAGCCAGCAAGGTGCTCACCCTGACCCCTGTCTTTTCCACAAGCCCATTTTCCTCAGCCTCTCGCACATATCCTTTGCTCCAGCCCCCTGACTGCCTTGGTGACCCTCCACTGACCTGGCTCCACTATGGTGCTGTGTCCTGGTTTCAGCTGGGATAGGACTAATTTTCTTCTTAGTAGCTAGAACAGCACAGTGTTTTGGATTATTATTCATGATTTAAAAATCTTATTTCTTTGCTTGCATTGCTTTTGCTTATCTTATACATTTTTCTAAGCACATCAAATGAGTATTAGGGGAAGAGTTTGACTTCTCCTTTCTTTTCATCCCTTTAGTCTATATTTTTCTTTCACAACCCTCATTTCTCTCCTATTTTAAGTTTCAGTTTGTTTTTCTGTTCTTAGCTGGATTTGGATTGACACTGGAACAGGTTGCCCAAAGAGGTTGTAGATGCCCCCTCCCTGGAAGTGTTTAAGACCAGGGTGGATGAGGCTTTGAGTAACCTGATCTAGTGTAAGGTGTCCCTGCTCATGGCAGGGGGGTTGGAACTAGATGATCTTTAAGGTCCCTTCCAACCTAAACCATTCTATGATTCTATGATTATATGATTGTGCTCATGGCACCAAGCCTGACAAGATTCCAGCAGCATTTGGCCAAGGCCCTCAGGGACATGGTGTGAATGTTGGGATTGTCCTGTGCAGGGACAGGAGATGGACTCAATGATCCTTGTGGGTCCCGCCCAACTCACAACATTCGATGATTCTATGATTGTTAATACCCTGATGATTTTAGTTGTAGCTAAGAAATCAAGGACTTTTTGACTTCCCAGGTTTTGCTAGTGTGCAGGTAGGAGGGAGGGTAGCCAGAGCAAGAGATCCACATTGGCCAATGGGATATTCCATATCCTGCAACGTCGCGCTCAGTATATAGACAAGGACTGGCAGGGGAGTTTGTTCTCTTCTAGGATTGCAACTTCAGGATTGTCTCTCCTCCAGGATAGCGAGCCAGGAGTGGGCTGAGCATTGGTCAGCAGGTGGTGAGCAATTGCACTGGACATTGCCCATTGGTATAATTCCATTCTTGTTTTTGTTATAATTATTATTTTAAATTTATTTTATTATGATTACTAAGTTGTTCTTATCTCAACCCATGAATTTCCTTACCTTTACCCCTCCAATTCTCTCCCCCACTCCCCAGGGTGGGGGAGGGTGAGCGAGCAGCTGCATGGTCTTTGGCTGCCCGCCAGGTTAAAACCATGACTGTCTTTCATAAACTGGGGAAACCAGTCTGGGCATGGCATCCCTGAAGCTGTCTCACAAGTGGTATTTAGGAGGGAATATTAATCTTCTTTTCTTCATCAAGTTAATTTATCTATAGTAATGTCATTCTGCACAGCCAAAATGGTTGACGTGGTTGCCTCAGGAAGCACTGAGGTGCTGTCTGTCCTTTTCCTCTCTGGATTACCCTAAGAACTGAAGCATAACAGCCAGCTAAATTGCCTTTACTTCTTCTTTATTGCTAGAGCAGTGCTAAAAAGCAAAGAGACGAATGAGAAACATGAGTCTGGGTTGCTTCGTTCAGCCTGCCCCTCACGTATCCACAGCAACTTGCTGCTCTGTTTTCTCTGGCTATCTCTTGTCTTGATAGAATTCTTCTTTTCCCTGCAAAGCCCCCTGCCCTCATTTTCATTTCATCTGGCCAATATCCCCAAAGATGAAATTTTCTTACAAAAGTAATGGATAAAATGGTCAAGTAATTTGAAAATCCTTGGTATCCATGAATTTTGAGAAGTCTGTATTGTTTAGTGATTATGGCCCTCTGAAGAAGTAGTGACTGCTGTATTTCTTAAAAAGATCTTTATTTAATTAATTTAAACTTAAACTCATCAATTTAGTCGTAAAATCTGAGATAATTTGTTCTGAAATTTAAGTGTGCATCATTTCATGTGCAAATTTCTTATATAAAAATGAGTTTGAATCTCTACTTGGAGTGCAACGCCCAAGTCAGCTGTTAACTATGTAATGGAGAGTGGTGCTTCCTATAGAATGTTTTTTAAACATTTATGTGAAATGCCTGTTGACCTTTAACTACAGCATTGTGAATATGCCATGCAAGTTATTACATAAGTTAATGAGGCCTTAAATTGGGAGATTTTAGAAGATTCTACTGGTTTTGGTAATACAGTAGGAAGCTGTAAATGTGTAATTTTCCTTTCCAGAGAATGTTATTTGTTGGGTTTTTTTGTTTGTTTTTTTTTTAGATTGGGCTTTTTACCAACTAACGTAGCTATGTAGTTTGAAGATACTATCCTTTATTAGCTAATATTGACTTTATCCATTACAAGGATCAACTTTATGAAGTATTACCTTTCATACTTTTTAGAAAATTCTGACAAGAGTAATATTAAAAAAAGCAAACCAAACCCAACCATATTTGGAAGGACACTTTAGTTCCTCGTATGTGATACTTTTGTAGGCCTTTTTGCTTAAGCATTCCTTTTATTTAATTGTGCAAAATGGGAATATGGAAGTTGGTTTTAGATATAGTAGCAAAAGGATAAGCTAGAAAGACAACAGACTTTTACCACTTCGTCCTTCCTACAGTCTCTGTGGGCTTTGGCACCTCATAAATGGTTCCCATTTGGATTTGGTGGCGTGTGGTTTGTAAGGGAGGCAGTGGTTAGTTGTTCTAGTTAGTCTTGCTGATTAAGGATAGAGCTGTGTGGGTATTGAATAAGTCAAACTGATTTGGTGTGTAGATTCTTGCATAGTAAATGAGCAGAAATAGTACAAGGCAACTGTTTTTTGGAGGGTTTTTTTTTGAAAGTGGCAGTTGATAAGAAATTGATATTTGCATAGACAATATGTGAATGTACTATATAATTTTTCATCCTCTTTTTTTCTGTGAGCAACAGCTATTTGCTCACGTTAGTCCTTCAAATTAAGTGAGTTAACTTCTAGATAGTGCCTCTAGCAAAACAATGCTCTCATCAAATCCAAGACATCTGAATGGAAGTAACTCTGCAATGCTCCTTTCAGTTTGCTTTCTTTTGCTCCTGTCTTTTTTGGAGAAATGAGATCTTAGCATCATTATCCAGGAAGACGAGCCACGCATTCCAAACGAACGCGGTGCATCTCGGAAGTGTAAAGGGAGTTGTTTGCAACAGTTTAAATCTTGAGTGAAGATCTTCCTGCACTTCTTAGAACAATATATCCTTCTGCCAGAGCATGAATAAACTAATTGTAGTTTAAGTAGTGTGCTTTATAAAGAATTAGCCTTCTTTGTATAAATGGAGCTGTGATTTATTAATAATCTCAGTCATTATTTGCTGTGGAATAAGTTTAGCACTGCACTCATAAGTCACCATCTCTATTGATATCAAGAGTGAAATTACAATGTAATCAGTGTAGGATGTGGAACTGATGTGAGTAGAACAAGTGTACCTAAAATAATTAGTCAGGGCTCAGTTCATGAAGCAATATAAGGTGCCCTTCTCTTTGCAACGTACTTTGTCACTTGCACAATCGGTCCAGCAGAAGAGGAACCACAAATCATTTTTGTACGTAGTCCTGTGATAACTCTCCTGAAACACTGAATTAAGTGAGTAATATTTATTTCTCCCTAGTATCTCTAGGTGTAGAATGTAGTGCACAGGTATTTCAAAAGATACACACTAGTTTGCCCAGTCATATCCTCAAACTTCCCAGCATTGAATGTGTACTGGTTAACTGCATTTATGCATTTATTGTAGACAGGCTTTACAAGGCTCTGACATAGAAGTAGCAGCCTAGTCAATAGGGGGTACTGAGGGTGACCAAACTTCCTAATTTCAGGAAAATCATTGCCAGATTTACATGTGATTTTTATTTTTATTTTATTTTATTTTATTTTTAAATTTCTTCAGTAAATTTTATCTTCAAAGCACAGCACCCAAGCTGCGACAGAAAAGGAGAGACAGGGTCTGAAACCATTTGCACTTGTGAGAAAAAAAGAGGTTATGTTATTTTCTGACAGGAGGTTAATGGAGAAATCTGTTCACAACAGGGTGTAGAGCGTTTGGTAACAAACAATGATGTGTGCATGTATATGCAAATATTATATAACCACCGGTGACAAAAATAATCATACAGGGGACAAGAGTGATTTTTAAAGCACTGTTGACAGATCATAAAGTACCTTGTTTTGAAAGATACTAAATCTGTTAGTTTGGAGACAAGAGATATGGAAGGTGCAAGATTTGCTGTCCATTGCTCACTGGTAGCAAGGATCAGGGAGAGGAAAATATATTAAGGAGAAAGAAATAGCTCAAAGAAGAAAATATAGTAAATGTGGCCTTGAAAAAAAAGGTATTCAGCTAAGAACAGAAAAACAAACTGAAACTTAAAATAGGAGAGAAATGAGGGTTGTGAAAGAAAAATATAGACTAAAGGGATGAAAAGAAAGGAGAAGTCAAACTCTTCCCCTAATACTCATTTGATGTGCTTAGAAAAATGTATAAGATAAGCAAAAGCAATGCAAGCAAAGAAATAAGATTTTTAAATCATGAAGTATGTCACATCTCAAACTTCTGTTCTAAAGGTAAATTTGAGCTTTGCTGATTTTATGAACATCTCTCATTGAGCCTCAAAGAATCCAGGAACAGCTCGTGTGACACATTGCCTGGTCAGCCTCATATTCTTTCTTATACTCATGCTTTCAGTTGCCAATAGACCTTGCCTAAAGTTAGGTCAGACATTCACCCAAGGCCAGTGTTAGTTCACTTGCTGCACAGGGAATTTGTCCTAAGTTGGTTTAGTTTTAGTAGAATGCAAATATTAGACAGCACCTTCAAGCCAAAAGCATCTAGAAAGGCATCATCATCATATTAAAGCTGGGTCCAAAATGTAATGTTTATTTCAGACAACCTGGAAAAATAAAATTAGTCTTCTTAAATATGGGAAGAAATAAGGATGCTCATTGTGCTAGCTGTTGTGGAGGGTTCTGTGTAGTGATGATTTTATATTATATTATATAGAATATATTGCCTTCCATAATTATATATTATATATTGCCTCCCATAGCAATCGTTTTCTCAACAATATGAGAAGTGATTTGGACCCTTTTGCATATGTTGCCCTTTACAATTATTTTAGTTTACTGCTTGTTTTGCTTTTCGAAGTGCAAAGCCTTAGTCCTTTTGTTACATTTCTTCAGGAAAGGAATAGAGATCATTTCAATGGTAGTATTTTTTTATTATTATTATTATTATTTTTTTTATTTTTTTTTTTAATCTCAAGATGATGTGAATGAACATTTGTGGCAGTCTATACAGAATCATTTTTCCATGCTTTGTTCCTCGTTTAGCCTTCAAATGCAGTATTTATCAGTCTGCAGAGCAAAACTATGTGCGTGCCATATCATTACTAGCTCAGGGGGAATCATTCGAACCAATGTAATTTACTCAATATTGGTCAGTTTGACTCCTGACCCTGGTCCCCTGACAGTGTATCCTTGGCAACCCCTGATGTGTGTTAACTCAGGATGTGCTTATTGGTCTCATCTGTGACAGCTTGCTAAAGGCTGCTTAACATAGCTTGGTCTTTCCAAAAGAAAATTAAAAATCCAATAATAAACTGTATTCTGCTCAGATGGGTGTTGATACATGCACAGAAACAGTTAACTTTTTATTTTCAGTTCTGCAGATCTGATTTCCCATTTCAAATGGAGAAAAGAGCTTTTGGAAGTAAGTTTTAGAGGGGGAAAAAAAAAGAAAAAAGGTGTTTTGGAACAATGTTCAAAAGAAAAATAACGTGGAGGTTATTCAAACATTGGTTGTCTTTGTGAGACAGTTGGGAAGTGTTTATGCTTCATTGCTGCTTAAATATCTCAGAGGTGGGAGATGAGAATTGTTCTCCAGATATATACACCATTGCAAAGCCTTTTAGAGTCTATTATTGTAAGAGGAGACCTTGCTCATTGATCTAGAAAAATGTCCCCTGGACTGTTTTCCAGGTTTGTACCACTCGTAGTTGTGAAAAGAAGCAGTTGTAGGCGCTGAACCAGGAACCTCATGAGTTTTCCTATCGGGTACAGAGTTGATGTAAAGCCTGCAAAACATGGTCCTGGGTGTTTCTGGAAGAAGGGAACTTTGATCATACATCTCACTATGTTTTTTCACTTCCTGGTGGCCGGTATGATCCGATTAACCATGGCTAGTGAAGAAAAAATTAACTAAAGCTGTATTAATCTTTGACCAGAGCGATCCAGATTTGTAGTGATGGAAATGACATCAAGGCTTACGGCCCATGGGATCCTGAATGGAGCGCACTGCCACAGGGACAGAGGATCCATCTGCTCACCCACTGCTCTGCTGTGCAGCTGGGTACACCAGGGTGGATCTCCTATAGAGGAATGTGCTTTAGACAGTAATCAGCATCAACAGAAAATACAGAAACACAAGCAAAAACCTTAAACCAAAAGGCAGGTTCTGTGGCTTGTCAGAACAAATAGCTGGGAGTTATTTTACCTTCTTTGTAATTTTGTTGGAAGTCTACCTCTTGAAAACAACCTCTGCCAATAACTACATCATCTTTTAGAAATTGATTGTGTGTACTTTCATTCAAAGGACATGTAAACCCTCTCATTAGGGAACTAGAGGCTGGAGATCAGCCCTGCAGAGAGGGA
>NW_010332140.1:0-266 GCF_000700745.2 Antrostomus carolinensis
ACCCTAACCCTGGTTGCACACTGGCCATATCTGCCACTCAGAAATTTCTGACAGCACAAACACCTCAATAACAACACACCTAATACCTAACCCTAATCCTAACCCTAATCCTAACCTTAACCCTAATGGCAGCCAGTGCAAAACTTAACCCTAACCTTAACCCTTTAACCATTACCTTTATGATAACAGTAACGCTAAGCCTGACCCGTAATACTGAGCCTAACCCTGGTTACACACTGACCAGAGCAGCAACTCAGGAATCTGTG
>NW_010332141.1:0-23835 GCF_000700745.2 Antrostomus carolinensis
CAAGGGGAAACGGCTTTAAGCTGGAAGAGGGGATGTTTAGATCAGATATTAGGAAGAAGTTCTTCACTGTGAGGGTGGTCAGACACCGGAACAGGTTGCCCAAGGAAGTTGTGGATGCCCCCTCCCTGGAAATCTTTAAGGCCAGGCTGGATGAGGCTTTGAGCAACCTGGTTTAGTTGAAGGGGTCCCTGCTGATGGCAAGGGGGTTGGAACTAGATGATCTTTAAGGTCCCTTCCAACCCTAACCATTCTATGATTCTTCTAAGTCCTTCAAGCCAGTAAGTTTTTGGTTATGCCTTTTTCTTCAGCTAGTGTCTTGGTGTGTCTGCACTTGCCTTAGTACTTTCTCAATGGACATTTGTCATTTCCACAGTATACTGCTTTTCTTTTGGATTTGAAGATTGCATTGTGATTTATAAACTGTTTGTAACTAACAAGGTTTGTTGTTGTTGTTGGATAATTCTTCTAAGGATGCAATGGTTCTTACCAAAAGTACAAAATCCTCTTTTACTTTTAATTTCAGTGTTGCTTGTCTACATCACTGAAGATCAGGAGCTGAATTTTAAATGTTTATAAAGAGAGAGAGGGATGATGAATTACAAATTTCACTTCCTATTATAAAACATATTTAAATGCAGACATAGATCTTGAATTTATTAGCTGGGGAAATTACAGCACAGCTATAAGCTAATTCTCCTGTATATTACTTTATAATTTTGGAAAATCTGAGATACAAGATGCTGAGAAAATTAGTCACTTCTGACATTAAGAACAGATCCCTTTTCTCAAAGCTTCCTCATTTTCTGTATATTGTCATAGGTGTACAAGGTGTTTGAGAAGAAGCTTACAGGCAATAGGCCAATGTCTCCTGAGATAACCTAGGAGAAACTGATATCTAATTGTGGATGAAAACATTTCTTATTTATTAGTGCCATCTTCTATTACATGTTCTCAAACCTGCATGTCACTGTGTCATAAACCAAACTGAATTAGTCTGAAAAATAAATGGATTTGTTCACTTCTTCAATTTAATATTATAATTTTAGATTAAAAGTATTTTGTTGATGAATAGTTCAAACATTTTCCTAACTTGAATCTTATCAAAATAAGAGTCTCTCAGAAAACTTTTTTGAGCAATTATAACTGCACTTCCAATTTAGCTACATTATTTTAAATTCATGGTGGGGGATGTGTCAAATAAAAGCAACTTTGCTAGTTACAGAGAAATCCTCTTAAAAAAGGTATTGACAAATCAAAGACTACAGAGGATATAAAAGTCTTACAAAGCCTTTAACAAATATAAACTTTTGAGGAAATATATAAATATATAAACTTATGAGGAAATTGATTTATTTTCTTTAGAGAAAAAAATATTCTTCACAGTTTCCATGTCTGGAAAAAGTGGTTACAAAGGAAATAATGATAGATTATTTTCCATGTCTCCTGCTGCTAGAAGAAAACAGGAATTGGCTGTATTTGCAGCAGAGATTTATATTAGATATTAATAAATTTACTTTTTTTTTTCCTTAGCTTTCCTATGAAGCTGTGGTAGAGCAGCTATCTAGAAAGGTTGTGGTATGCATTTCATTGGATGTGTTTAAGTGGCTAACTTGAATACAAATAGCTCATGGCACAGTACTAAGACTGCGAGAAGATTTTTAATAGTGAGTGCAGGGTTATGCACAAGAGCCCCTTGAATTTTGCTGTGTGTATAGGAAGGCAGCAGGTGAACTGACCAGCTGAACCCCATCCCACCATGGTACACTTGTACCTGATGGACCTTGGGAGTTTGGGATTAGGGTCAAGGAGGAAGAAGATTAGTGACCAAAACCAAAGCAAACTGAAGAGACAATGAGATGAGAAGTAACGTCCAAAAGTTGTGTGTCACCTTGAATAAGCCATAGCAGAACTTACAAGCTAGTTAGGCAATGGACCAGCAAATGGGACCCTAGTGGGATTTTCAGAAGCACTTAGAAAGTGGCTAATTTTTCAGTCGAAATTAATCTCAAGTGCTTTAAAAATCTCACTTGGGCTAAGTGTGTTTATAGTGACAGTGATACTTTAAAAATACGGCTTCTGAACAGCCCATTTTCCTGTAAAATTGAAATAATTGCAGTAACAACAGTAGTTGCTCTCTTGCAGGGTGCCTCTGAAGACAATTTTGTTAAAAAGGGACTCTGGGATTTTCAGATACTCTATTATGAACGCTATGAAAGCAGCAAAAATGTCACTCTCCTTGCTGATGTTCAGAGTCAACTGTGGGACTCCAAATCTCAGGTCCATTCCTAGCAAGCTATGGGGGTAGACTAAGTCAATCAAAATGAAAAGGGCATTTCAGCAAGAAGATTCAATAGCCACAGCTACTGTTGACGCCAACTTATTTAAAACTGAAACTAAGGTGCAGTTCTTGCTATGACCTCTGTTGCTTGGTTTTTTGGGTTTTTTTTTTTTTTGTTTTTTTTTCTTCCTTGATCTAAAATTGAGATGGGATTTATCTTCAGAATAATGTATCTGACTTCAAGTATTAACAGGTAGGTGCTTTCACATAAGCTACTGTCAGTGGACACCCAGCCAACACTGTCAGTGGAGCCTGGAAGTCTGTCCAGCTCATCCTAAATAAGAGAGCTGCCTAAATTTAGGCACCTACTGCCATTTGAGATGTCTCTGGTCTTCCAGCATGTCCACTAAGGGCTTGCAGAAATGCACAAGACTTATGGGAGATTGCATGCCCTTGCAGTGTCTGAAGTAACCCTATTCATCTATGTTTAAGTAACTGAATCTCACCCTTATCTTTGGTCAGACTAATACATCTGCAGACTACAGTAACTGTGCTGGTAACCTAAACATCTCTTGACATGAGCAAATCCCCATTCAGACAATGATTTCAAAGTCTTAGTTTGACATGGAAATCCATGGAAGCTATGGTTCAGTAGAGGATACTATATCCCACTGCAAAATGAGACTGTCTTACATAATTATATTTTGATTAGATAATTATGCCATAGTTTCAGCTACAACACTTACTACTGATCCACAGCTCTGAGCACCATTTAATAAAAGCATACCCCTTCATCTCAGAAGACAGATCTCTCAGCCCACGCAAGAACATTAGTTTGTTTCTGGCTTCTTTCCATGCCTGTCAGGAGATAAAATGTCTAACAACCCTTTTCTAGACTATGACTTCCCACTGTCCCTCTGGTCAGTACAAGGTGCTGCTTCTCCATTCCTTGCACATTATCAGTAAATCTCTAGCTTGAGATCACTGTCCAAGTTAGGTTGAAAAGTTCAATGCATTTATTTACTGGTTGTTAAGCATTTGCAAACCTGCCACCTTTATTGAGACTTCTACTCCTCACAGAAGCAATTAAAATGACAGATATTTCTGTATTAAAAAAAGGTAATATAGAATTTATGGCAAGTATTTATACATTCCCTTTTCCTCTTCATTATTTTCTTTGCTGATAAAATCTGATTGCCATGGACTGGAAAGAACAGAGACTTTAAGTGAACTAGTTAGTTGGGATAGCAGAGTACAGATCTGGTATTCTTAATTTTCTCCCTCTTGACTGAAGTACCTGAAATCTCCACTGCTTGTGCTCTTTTTAGTTCTCTGCCTAGACACATGTCAAATGTAATCACAGAATCACAGAATGTTAGGGATTGGAAGGGACCTCTAAATATCATCTAGTCCAACCCCCCTGTCAGAGTAGGAACACCTAAATGAGATCACACAGGAAGGCGTCCAAGGGGGTCTTGAAGGAGACTCCACAACCAACTCCACAATCTGTGTCATTTTGGTACATTCCTGCAGAACTGCAGGGAAACATTTTGGTGTTTAACAGACTATCACTCTCTGAACATCGCTTATTCCTCATACTTTGGAGTCTTTTAATTTCCATAAACATTCCTCTCAGGCAGCAGAGGCAGCAGTCAGCCAGCCTGGGATATGTATGCAACTATTAGAGACCCTTCCCAGAAAAATGCTTGGTAAGATACCCTCTTGTTTGACCCTTTGGCCCTGCATTTATACTGCAGTTAGTGCTGTAATTTGGGATACTTTATTGGTGATTCAGAGGGCACAAGTTTTTCTTCTTTCCTTTTTCTCTATAGCTATTTTTCTTAGCATTTTTCCAGGCCTGCTGTAAAGCTGTTCTCAAAAAGTCTTATTTGTTCCTATTGGTAATGAAAGATGTACATGTCAAGCTGACATACTTGGTGGCAGTTGCTGGTTGATTTATTTCTTTGCTGTAGAACAAGATTATTTTGTTTATGCTGAACTTTTGGTATTTCAGTTTTCCCAAAGGAAAGGAAAGGAAGAAAGGAATAGGAAGAAAAGAAGTGGCAGAAAATCATATGGGGACACTTGCAGACTCATATCCTAGTTGCAATGAGCTGCCAACACTTGCTCCTGGTTCAGGGAAGGCAGGGTGCCCCAGGGCCCAAGGGATATGGGGAGGTTTTATTCCCAGAGTCCAGGGGTGCAGATGAAGTTGAGCGATAAGGGCAGGTATACTGTGCCAAACACATTGGGAACTGTGAACTGTGATTCTCCCTGTGCTGCCTGGCACATGGCAGAAGCTTGCTCTTGACAAATCACACCTACATGGAGCAGGGCTGTCGTGCAGGAGTTTACTTCCATGCACATGTGCTAACTCCACAGACAAGTCCAAACAGCCTGATGAAACTTTTGACTGAGGATGCACAGAAGGACAAGTTTGAGCAGTAAAAAGCAGGAGCTATTTTACAGTGTGTTTCAAAAACCTGTTAGCTCTCTGCTTAGCAGAGTCTTTCCTAAAGCCTTGGTAATTACTAAGACTTTACTTCTAGGACAGCTGCTGTTTTTTGACATACCCCGAGACATGCATTTGCATCAGGGGCAGGGCACACAACTAGTACACTCTATGTTGAAACTTTGGGGTAGAGGAAGAGTATGGTCAGGGACTTTCAGAGCACATGTCAGTTTAAGAATGGAAGTATTGTTGGATACTTAGTGTCCCTGAGGAACAGAAAAAATCACAGCCTTATCAAAAGGTCTTTACAGAGACACTCACTCAGTAAAATTGTGTTGCACTCAGGTTGCGTGAACTCACTAGTATTCAACTGCATCTTTTCTGGAATTTAAATTTGCTGAGCTCCTGATTCAGCACTGCAATTACAGAGCCCTCCTTTTCCTGTTGTGCTCTGTCTGCAGGCCTTGCAAGAAATGTCTAATTTTTCTATCATGCTATCTTGTTCAATCTTCTAGATATGAAAGAGCAAAGACCATTTAAATAACAAGACTAGTGGATGATAAATGTGGCTTTTAACACTATCACTTGCTTTTCACAAGTGTCTGAGTGGGCTATGTCAAGCTGCTCTGTTTGTTCAGTGCATTCAAAGGCATCTAGCTTGTACATATGAGAACAAAAACCTCATTCATTTTGGAAAGGACAGGCTGAAATGCATTCCAGTCATATGACATGATTGGAAATTTGTTTCTAAAGGGAGAAAAATAGTAGAGGAGGTATTACTTAGAAATGTTTCTCTGGAGAATATTGACAGAAAAAAAGAATACCCAGATATGTATGATGCTGTAAAGCCAATTGCTGTTGCTGATTTTATAGCATGAAAGGCTTGAGTTTTTATGGGCTCATCAGATCTAATGGCCAGACCAATAGTCTGCCTTCTTGCAGGTTTCAGCATTCTGCTTTGTGTAAACTGATGAGATTGACTTTCAGTTAGTTACCTAAATAAACACACAAAATAAACACTAGCAGTGTTCATCAAGCTTGCATATTGTTTGAGAGACAGTGGAGAATGAGATACTGCAGCACAGCATGCAAGTATCTTTACAGGACTGTCTCTTAGATCTCTAAATTTTTGGCCACAACATTTGTAGTTCAGGAAGACACTCCCATTAGGGAAGTGATTCATCTCACATAAAACAGTTGTGTTAAAGTTACTTGTTCAGTCTAAGCTATGCATGTACCTCCTCAAGGTAAGTCAATACACCAGCAAACACAAGTGTATAGGGAAGTGGTGGTTTGCTCTGTGGAGTTTCAGAGCTCTGTGTAATAGCTTTAGAGAATCCCAGATGATTGGATTTCACTAGATGTCTAAATTCAGATAGCTAAGTTAGGCAAAAGGAATCCTATTCCAACACTCCCCATCTTGCTGCAGCAGTGGAGATGAACTGGCATTTTAATGGTGGAAATGTCTTTAGAGTAAGTCCTAGGCAAAAGGCAGGGTCAAAATGTCAGCCATTATCCTGTTGCTCTTAGCTTTAATTCTGAAGCCAAGGCATATTTCCAGACTGTAGATAACACTGTGCGACAATCAATGATAAATTATAACAATTTAATAGCAACTGCCTAAAATAGATTACCAAACCTAAAATATTCTTTACTGTATCAAATGAACTGCATTTGTCAGAAATATGAGTGGACCATTAATTAAACTTCTGCTCCAGTTCCAGCACTGCCAGACAGCCTATGAGAACTCCAAAGAAGACACTTCAGTCCCTGATGTTTTTTCCAGAAATGATTTACCTGTCTTACTGAAAATATTTTAAAAATAACTTCAGGATACATAGGAATAATAATAATGTCCATTGCCCCAGCAATAACACTTTAGGATAGTCTAGATAGATTCAACATGATAAACCATTACAATTGGTCAGAAAGTTTAAATCATAAAGAATTTTCAGTGGAATAAATGAATAATTTTCTGTTGAAAGTGGAAAATGAGTAAGTTTGCCAGTCTGGTCTGTAATCCAAAATTGTTGCCTGTGGAGTAACACCAGGTCATCCACTATGTTAAGGTCTACTTGGATGTTATTCAACATTTACACTGAAATTGAACAAAGATTTCTTTTTAAGGCTAAGGTCAAGTTCTAACAACCCATGCTTTCTCTGTCAATATTTATGAACATGATTTAATTCCCCAATCTGTTTTCACTGATTAAAACTTATCCATCTCATAATCAAGTCAAAATCCTTGAAAACTCTAAAGCATGCCTGCAGTTATGATGTTATCTCTTTAAAAATAACAAAGGAAGAGACTAGAAGATTAATTTGAGGATAGGCATACTGTTTATGGTACCTACAACTTTCCTTTTCCTAATGCAAAAATACTTGAAAGGATTTACCATTTGTTTAGTACTTCAAAATGAGAAGAGCTGTGGGGAAAGAAAATAATCATGTGGAATGGCAGTCTCAGTCTTCAAATTTAATCTGCTCTGGTAAAGCAGAGAGTATTAAAACCAGTGTTGACTTTACTTGTGGCTGATGTCTGCCACAACTCAGAACCCCGATCAATAGTTTTTAGGTATTGTGTGTCCCAATAGACATGACAGCTTGTTCTAGAACAACTACTCCTTTTAAAGCTTGCATGAATTGAGATACTGAACTGTATTATGTAGCCTATTTCATTCAGGAAGTTTTAGAAAGTACAAATCTTAGAAGGCAGACAAGTGCTATGGAATTATGACCTGTCATTATTTTCAATCAGGTTTAGTGAGACATTCATGGATGTTCAAAAGAAGACAAGATTTATGACACAGAGTAATGGGGTGACATGAAGTGTAACATTTAGTCATAATGTTAATTTTACTGGTGAAGCATTTCATAATCTGTGGTAAACAGGTTTAGTGAAGGAGAAAATGGACCTAATACTCTATCTTCAATGAAGGGAGTGAAATCAAAACTTAGGATGTTCTTGTTCTTCAAGTATATTTTAGAAGGTTATAGAGTAGACTACAGGGAAAGGGATGCAGATAATGGAAAAGATACCGGTGAAAAATGAGGAGATGTAGTATGCTCTAAAATACTAAATGAAACACATGTATTTAAAGTAATGAGCATTTTATGATGAGAGATTTCATCATGGTCAATTTAATGGTTTTAAAATACTAAAATGTAATGAGACTAGGGAGGGCAAAAGTATTTTAAATATAAATCTATTGATTATAAACCTAAATGCAGAGGTATTGTGCAGTCAGTTCAAAGGCAGACAAGGATAGGGAACAAGAACATAGTCAGAGGTCTTTAAAATGATTGCTTTTGATCTAAGCACTTAACCAAAAATGCGGGATCTTCAGGGTTGCTTCAGTTCTTCAGGATGATTCTTTGATGTTAATTGGGAAAAAAAATGCAGTGTCTCTTTTCTTCTGAAAACACTGTGAATGAAATAAGAGACAGCATCTTAGCAAAGTGAGTAAACTGCTACAAGAGGTTTTTAGTCAGAGCTAGTCCCCAAATCCTCCCCTCTTTTTTCAAAGCCAGTTTGTAGCACTTGCTCAGATCGTGAGTTTAATTTTTCTTTATTAATCTTTGGTGTTTGCTATATTAGATCAGGAAACATTTTGCCTTGTATGATTTCTGCTCCACTTTGGGCTGCAGATTTATGCATAGAGACCTTTGCTGTTTTTGACTGAACCACATTATCAAACTGCACAGTTTGCAGAGGAGTATAACATTCACCAGTTTGAAACAGGTTTTGCCAACCCATCATGCTACTATAAGCTTGGTATGTGACCAGCATTATTTTATTGGAGTGGTTCATTCCTACCGCCTAAGTTGTTTGTTTTGTTTTGTTTTGTTTTTTTTCCCTAGAAGTGCATCACTCTCAACCAGTGCAAAAAATGAAATTGTGAAACTTTTTTGACCGATGAATGAATGACAGACTTCTCAAGTGCAAAAGGAAGCTTTCTATTTCATTGTCAAACACCATGAATTTCCAGATCTGCGATATAGTAAATCTAGGATGTGGCAAGTAGAATTTAACTATGTGCTTAGAGGCAAACACACAGCTGAATACTTTGCTAAATCAAAGCTCAAGATATTTGTGGAGTAAATCATGTTGTGCTTAAAGGAAGGGAATAGACTATTTGTATTCCAAATGTTTGTACAGTTTGAAAATTGTTATTGTATTAGCCCTGTCAGCATGACTGACTTTGTTGGCTGGTTCTCCCTGTATTACTTTTGCTGCTGTTTCCAGTCTGTTTGTGTCCTACAAGAACTTACTTACAAAGTTAATCTTACAGTAATTTTGTGCCATCATAAGCTTTTGTGCACTTGCTTCAGTTACAAGCAATTTCTAGGGAACTATTAGACTTCTAATTTTCTTATCTTATCTGATTAATGTCCATTTGACCCATCCAGCTTCCTATTGACTCCTAGTGCTGAAGTGACAAAAAGTCCCAGTGATTTGACTTATGATGCATGAAAACTGTAATAACAAAGAATGAAATTCACCTCTGTGCAGCAATCTTTTGTCCAGAAATTATAGATCTTACTCCAAGCAATATCACATGACAGTAAAGTTGAGCAGATGTGCCTTATTGCATTTCCATCAGCTCTGGTAGCTAGCTTTGCAGCCTGGTACCATTCCAATTGTGCGTGAAGATGAGACCTGAACATGACCATACACCAGTGTTTCCTAATTTCTTTTGGAAGGAAATCTGGATGTACGGGCTGGGAGAAAATTATAGACTTTTCTAGTAAGTCTCATACGTCTTGCAAAGTATGCTTGTCTAGTGGTGCAGATGTACTGATTGAAACCATCAGGAGACACACTGTTATCTCCAGTGGGACTATCAGATAAAATTGTATTGGCATTTGCCACCTCCACAGGAAAGTCTTGGCCCACCATAGGCACTATATTCACTGCTCCTACAGGCTGTTCAGGAGTTGACAGCTGTGAGAGCACAGTAAGCTTCTGTGAAGGATCAATGAGCTACTGTCACTCATCCTGGCTTGGTGGCACAGGGTCTGAGAAAAACAGGCAGGCTTGTAGAGCACTGGAGGTATGTCAGTACTGTGCCTGGGTGAGTGGCACTGCTTACATGGGTGCAGCATGGGCTGAACCAACCACTCTGCTCAGGGTTCTGGAGATGCTACCTACTGTTTCCAGTGTCTCTGTGTGGACTAGAGAGCTCCATAACTGAAGTGACTAGCTCAGGCACAGGTAGCAGTGCGTTTGTAGGTGTACTGAGACCAGATCAGGGTGTAAAGCCCATCTTGTCTTCTCTGAGCTCCTTCAATTTAACTAATGCCAAGCTGGTCCACTCTGGGTCACTTGGACCTGGCTCTGTAAGCTGCAATCATGACATCTTATACCTGACCAGTGTGCCTAGGCTTGAAGACCTAGAATAATGTCCTGATATTATTGAAATCAAAGAGTTATTGCCATTAAGTTCTTTGTGTCCTCATAGCCACAAAACTTTGTAGCTTCATCCCTATTGTTGCTAATGTCAATTTTTCCAGAAACAAAAACCCAAGAGAAACTGCTTGTTTGCAACACTAAATTAAATTATCTGCAGTATTTATTTCTTCAGCACTGATTTTACTGGCGTTCTTTGAATTATGCCAATGATTTGTAATGTCTTATTTGAATATAGTTAGAACTTCTAAGGAAGTAACTTCGAAGTATTTATTTGTTTTCTTTCCCTTTAGAATTTTTCCAATAAAAGAAACAGCTAACAAAAAAATCATTGCCCGATTCTTCCATAACTAATGTAATCTTAGCCACAGGAGGGAGAATTTATAGCTTATAAGCATATAAATCATTTAGTTATATTTTTTCAAAAAAATCAACAGGGCTTTATTCAGTTAGCTGAAATGCTGTTTCATTTTTATGGAAAACAAATGTCTCAGGCACTAGTCTTTTATAGACTGTTAAATATCTTATATGTATACATACACTGAGACCAGAAAAATGGGGCTTGTTTATGCAGATTACTGGTTAGCAACCTGTCCTTGCAAGACAGTTCCTTTTGAAAGCTGTGTATTTTCCTTGAAATAAAAATAATAGGGTAAAACTCCCTGCAGACTTTTTCAAGGAATACCAAATTACATTGGAAATGTAAATTCTGTACATGCAGGGCCAATATCTTATTTGATTACAGGAAAGCTGGAAATGAAGAAAGCCTCTGTTTATGATTTCCCTGGTGGTCTGATTTTGTTACATTGTTAACAGTGTTTTATCTTTTAAAAGCAGAACAAAGAAGTAAAAAATCATGTTCCAAACATGCAGCAACAGAAACTTCATCATTCCCATCACTCTGCAATAATAGCAGTGTAAGTCAGTGGCTCTGTGTGTAGACTCTAAGTCAAAATGAGTGGTAACTCTGGACCTATGAATCACAGCTCTCGACTTTTTAAACTTGAGATGTAACAACTTGCCTTTTCTGCCTTTTATCTTTTAAAGCACCTTCTGCGCATGATTGCTTTGTGGGATCAGCTATTTATCTTTGTCCTTTGAATAGCCATTTCTTTCCTCATGGAAAATTTTCCATTTGAAAGAGGAATATATAATAACATCCAACAAAATCAGTGTTTTTTTTCCTTCTCCTGCCCCCCCCCCTTTTTTTGATCAAACTAGTTGAAGATAGTTACAACACAAATACTTTAATTCTTGTTTCCGTCTTTTCAGTTAGAACATTCTTAAAAACAGTGCCAGCTTCAGGGAAACAAGCTCATTTCTGTTTATGTTTTATCTTAACACTCAAATGAAAGATAAACGAAGTAATAGCTTGCTTAGGAAGACATTGAAACCCACATATTAAGCAGTAACGTTCATATTCCACAAGATAATTTCCATTCTCATAGCTAAGATAAATACTTTCTCATGCCAACTTTGATAAGAACAGCAGATAAAATGCCAACAAGCTGAAAACTATTTTATAATCAAATACCAAACTCAAGTAATTTAATAATCAGATTCCAAATGAACCGATGTTTGAAGCAGTTATTTCACTCCAGGCTCTGCAGCTGTACTGCTATTTTTGTGTTATTCTGGTATAAAAGAAAGGCTGTCCGGAATCAAATTCTTGCTTCATTTTGTTGCCCACACCAGAATTTAGGCACTCTGCTATGAATGGTGGTGCTTAGAGGCTTACAGATGCACTACCAGTTTTGGGGGACGTTAGCACTGCAGTGATTAAGCCTACTGTTGTCAGATAGCACTGGAGCTGCCCATGTGGCCACATAATTACATCCTAATCATGAAGATGGAGAGTATATGGGAAACTGGAGTCCCTAAGTGCACAGTAGAGTCCCATCCCTGCTCCCCACTCTGTTCTGCTGAAGTGAACTGTTATTACAGCTGACTGTTAGCTTTCTCCTACATCAGTTTCCAGTATCTTTTTCCAAAATACAAATTTTCTGCCAGAAAATCAACTTTTTGCAAGACAGAATAATCTTTCCTTTGAGTAAGTCAGAAACGGCCACCCTCTAACTCTTTCATTTTTGATCAACAACTTCATTCAGACTGACGTTGTATTTCTTCCCTTTAGTTCTGACAATGTGCAGGAAGGCAATTGCTACTGTATAACACTTAGGCAGCTTGTGAGCTGCTCCTTACAGGACTCTGAGGTCTGTGCTCACGGCAATAACACAGTCGGCAAAGATGGAACACATTTTGCCTGCAGATGAAAAACGTGCCACTGCCTGTGAGGTCACTGGGAATCGCCTCTGTTTTGTTCTGCACTGAATCAATTTCCAGGGCTGGCTGTAATGTGAACATAATCAACATTAACCTCTCACTGAAGGAAGTGTCTATTTGGCTTATTTTGTGTTTTAGCTAGATTCCTGCCTCCAGTGTCCCCCAGGTGCCTGAACTTTAGGTGTCTGTAGGCTCTGAAATGCAATGTATTTTTAATAGATTTCCTATGTGTCCAGTACAATTCTTCCAGTAGTTTCCTGAGCTAATTCTGAAGCAAGACGGAGGGAGGGATGTCTAAGATCTCGCAGTCCCACATTGTACTTTTATTTTTCATTGTCAAGGTATGATCCACAGCACTCTGCAGAGAGACTTCCAAGTGCCCCAGCACTCTATGTAATTGCCTTCAGAACAAGATTTAACCATTTTTGAGCTTCTGTTTTCCTGTATCTCATGCACATTTCAGAAGAATAAGCCTCTTAGTTTGATTGAATAATGCCCACTGGGTCACAAACTTTTTCTTATTGCTAGAAGAATATACCTTATATATATTCTCTTTTTTTGACAATTGTCCTCTTGCAGTTTCTCTTTACCATATTTTAAATGATTGGTAAATGTGAATGTTGCAAATCTGTAGCAGTGGGAAAGCATTAGTCCCACGATAGTATATTCTAAAATAAAGTTACTGTGGCAAACTTGAGAAAATCAAGCAAAACTTTTGGCTAGTTGTTCCTGTCCAAAATAAGTAAAGACCGAACTGCCAGTGAATCATTGTTTCTCTTTTAGTAGCTTCTGGCATATGTAATATTTATTTTTGGCATCAGACATCACATTTTATGAGTAATGATTTTTTCTTTTTCTTATTTTTTAATCTTTTAATTTTTTTTTTCAAGTACATACCCTAAAATATATACTCTAAAATTTTAGGTCATAATTATTAGAAGCTTAAAAAAAGTAATTAGTTCCTTTGAAGTAGAAAACATATACTGAAATTATCCATCTTTTTCTAGATCAGGAAAACTTTAGACTTGCTGAGCTGAGCATTGTGCAGAAAGATTTACTGGATGTTAATTTAAAATCAGAAATTGAGATCACAAAACAAGACTTTCTAAATATTCATTATGGCCTTCTAAATTGCACTCCTTCCATCAAGGATACACAGTTTATTAAATATTCATAAAACAGAGTACTGAAAAAAATTCTAATTGCAAATAAGTGCAATTGATGTAGATTGCATTATTTATGATTTCATTTGTTAAACTAAGACAACAGAAATTGATGAAAGACATTAAGTTGACCAAAATTTAAGGTAAGTTTACCCCAGAATATTTTTTTTTTCCTATGCTTTCTGATGCATAGAATTTCTTGGCTTTTACAATAAGTGTCATAAGACTGATTATTTCTGTCTGTCTTAATCTTAATGAAATCATCATTACCATAAAAAGGCTGACATTATTATTATTAGATTTTAGATGCTACTAGAAAAAAAGTAGTAAATAACCTTACTGTATTTAAGAAGAAGTTCTCAACATCAGACAACAAAGAGTTTATTACATTGACAAGCAGAGCCTGAGCCGCTCAGTTTCAATATTATGCCAATTCTCTGCATGCCGGAAAGAGAGGGAACCTCCTCCTCACTGTGGACCAGAGCTGTGAATAGACGCATGAGTGACTTCAAACTAATGACAAATTGATGTCATCTGGTAATAATAATGCAGACAAAAACTACTCACTTCATTTGATTAAACTAAATCATGATCAAAATTTTTTATTGATTTATTAACAACACTTAATCAACAGCAACCAGTGAACTGTGCATTTAGGATTAATATCAACAATTCAACAGAAAAAACACAATGTTAGACACTTACAAAATGCTAATAATCACCTACAGATTTTGAAATTTCCTGCTATAACTCATTAAAAAAAAAAATCACATGCACACATCCTCCCACAGGCTGTATGGGTTTCATGCACATCCACCACTGCATATTTCCACCCCCTCTCCCATGGGAGATGCAGGTGTTCTATTGCTATGAAAGCCTGTGTTGCTCTCCAACTCTAATGTTCACACAGGGTAGAAATCCCTGTGAGATAACACCTGGAGATCCCTGGTCACCATCCCAGAGTTTGCACATGTGCACTTGTGGGACCCCACTCACTACCCGCATTGTCCATCACTGTTTGAGTGTGACAACTCCCTTCAGTGTCCCAGGGGAGGATGATCAGGATGGCCTGGGCAGGGTGGTGATACCGTAGGATGACTTCTGGTGGCACCAAAGTCAGTATTTGCTGTTGATGTGTGTCTGCAATGCTCTGTATTCCCCTGTCCTTGTAACAACATCTTACATATTTTAATGCCTTTGTCCTTCTTTTCCAACCAAAGACATGACTACCTACCTAATGCTAGAGTAAGAACACAACTTCCAGTTTCCTGTTCCAGCCAAGAGCATGTAAATCTGTAATTAAAATGAATCCCATAATATTTCTTCATCTTTTGTTACCCTTGAATTCCCATAACTAAAAAGTTTAAGAGTTTCTAATTAAAGAAGATAATACACTCACCTAGACTAATGAGGAGTGCAGCTGAAAGGCTGTTACAGAGGTAACACTTGAACTGAAACTCTGAATGGTTATTAATTTGTCCTATGACATATGAAGATTGAACATTTATATCATGCAGGTTTTTTATTGACTGGTGGAATTACTAAAGAATTGTTGATATTATCATACAAGTCCTGACTCAGGTGTTTTCTCACACTGAGTGGAAGACTCTGGACAGAGTACTCCATTTAATAGCAGGTGTCATAAGACATAGATTGACCTTTGCTTTTCACATATACTAATGAATACAGCTGTGACACAAACAGAAATTAATTACAATGAGGCTACTACATCCCCTTGTAAGTGGGAAGGGTTTAGGCTGCAAGGTAAAACCAAGAAATGAATGGACAGTACACTGTATGTCACATGCCTAGAAGGGACAGAACTGGAAAAACTGCAGGGCACATAAGTGCTAGGGAATCTATTAGGAGAAAAGTGCTTTGAAGATCGCTGCTGAGATGCTGAAGTCCCATTGTGGTAATGTAGACACTCTGAGAAACTGAGAGTACTTCACTGAGATCTGCAGTTTGATAATCTCCTCCAGCTTCTGTAACACGATTAGAAAAACCTGCTAGTGAGAGTCAGTTATCTGTGAAGGCATGTGCCTTCCCTCAGGATGGCAAACCATCAGCTTCAGGGGATTCAGAGCTCAGGACCTTCTTTAATTAAAGTCTGCATGATGGGACAGGAAAAATTGGCTTAAAATATATATATAGTATAAAAAAATATCCAGTAGAGATCTAGTATTAAAAGATATACCTAGACTTCTTTTTCATGACAGATTCTAGGTGAAAACTCTGGATTTGATTCTCTCAATTTCACAAATTTACTGTATATTACAGAGTTATTTCAGCTGCACAAGTTCACCATGTATTACAGAAAGAATTATAATGTCTTACACTGATTTAGTATTTTAGACTTTTTCCATGACACTCCACAATTCCTTTTTAAATTATTGTAATGCATTTTTAAATCATGTAAATGTAGTATAATTTTTTAAATGACAACTCCAAGGTAGCTAAATCATAGAAGTGTGCAACAATAGGCATCCCTGTCTTGGATAAATACAGAACAATACTGAACCAGACTGAATATCCAACACAGATGAGGGTCTCTCTAAGGGATAGCTGAAGCTTAGTGAAGGTAGGTGTTTTTATTTTGGATAAGTGAATGCTTTTGTGTATTTTTAATTACTGTCAAGGAATTATTGGCTCTCAAAATGCCAGGAAGATTTTATATAATCAGGCACAGTTAAGTTTGGGTTATAAATTACTCAAATGGAAATTCAGGGTACTTAAACAGAGCCATATTTCATCATCAGTACAATCAGAATATTGGAGGTGTTCCTCACTACAATCCTTTTCTGTCCAAGAAGAGAGCTAGAGTAGCTCCCTTTCTCCTACCAGACCATTAGAGACAATGCGCTCATCTGATACAATAAGGGGAAACCCATATCACTCTGAAACACACAACACAACCCTACCCAAGAATTCCACAGCTACATCCACCTCTGTGTGATACTACTCTGTATTTTTTCCCAAAAGTCTTGTAAAGTTTAAAAATAGCAGGTGAGTGATATATCAAAAACCTTTACCTCTTGCCCCAAATCATCAGTTTTCCTGCCAAACTTTTATCTGAAAGTGCCATTGAAAAAAAAAGAAATTTGAAGTTTGCCAACAAGAACTGAGCTTCTTGGTGTATTTGTTAAGAACAATAACATTTTTGGCATTTTTAAAACTCTATAAAGAAATAATAACAATAACAACAACATCCAGTTCATGAGCAGAAAAATCGCCCATTAAGAGGAAGCCTGTGTGCCTTTTCCCTTTGAAAGCTTTTAATTAGTGTCAGAGTGCTGTATAAAATCTGGACATATGATGATGAGGGGAATCTCAAAGCTTGCATAACCAAATGGGGGCCCAAAGTAAGTGTTTGGTATATGCAGGTGTGTTCCTGTACCTGAAGCTCTTCTGAAAAGAGCTCTGTAACTCCGAGTATTGCATTCATTTTCAGACAGGTGTACTTAAATTGGCTTTCCCTTTCCTAGGTTCCAGCTTCTTAAACTGTTGATCAGTAAAGATTCACTTAGTGAATGGACTGCAGGAGCTGGAGAAAAAGAACATACAGCATCAGAAGTAATCCCTAAAGACTGGGAAATGTATTTGACTTCACTGTAGTGAACCAATAGTTTAACGTAAGAGAGGGCATTTGGGGCTTTTTTGAGACAGAGAGCCCTGATGTACATGTATTGCCTGTACTGTCTGCTGTCTCCAGTCATTAGAGTACTTAGGTAAATGAAGTTTAATATTAGTGTTATCCGGGATTAAATGGTAAAAGAATCATATTGAACCAGATGCTTGCTTAAATATAAATGTGAAGAATAAGCTCCTTTTTCATACTGACGACTATCATGGAAAGAATAATTTTTCCAACATCCATCCCGAGAATTTCTCTGTTTGCTCTCTGTTTCCTAATCCTTTTTTTTTTTTTTTAATAGTAGCACAAATGCCACAGTTTTCTTAGCACTCCTGCAGTGAATAACATTCAAATGAAGAAGGCATTTGGCACCAAGCAGCTTACCCTTTGACCGTTTGCCCCATCATCTGTGGAAGATGTACATTTCTTTTCCTTCTCTTCAAGGGACTATAATTTTTATGGATAGCTGAGTGATAGTAATTTGAACAAAGTAGTTTCAGACTAATTTTATTAGTGTTTCTCTTTGGCTGCATATATACTAATAAAATAACAGTGTCAGGGGCTGTTCTTGACATGGAAGCCAACTGGCACAGTTTGACCACATACACATTATTAAGCTCTTCTAACCTCAGAGGCATACGAATCCATCCAGACTACCTCTTGGGAATATTTCCTGACAAGTGCTAGTTTCCAAATTATTTCTAAGAATTTTTTTGGATGGTACTCCATGACTTGAGCCAAACATGTGACAAGACTGCTCCAGCAACTTCAAAATCTGGATGATCAAGTTCCAGC
Organism: Antrostomus carolinensis; assembly: GCF_000700745.2. Lineage (NCBI taxonomy): Eukaryota > Metazoa > Chordata > Aves > Caprimulgiformes > Caprimulgidae > Antrostomus > Antrostomus carolinensis. Next base: position 18,016 of record NW_010332141.1, read on the forward strand.
ACTTAGGCTTGCTACCCACCATGATTAATTTACTAGTACATGTTTGCTCTTTATGCCATACGGTATAGCACTTAAATCCGGATCTTCAAGATTGGAAGATATTTCCCCACCAAATTCCAAAGGAAATGCAGCCCTTTAAATAGATAAAGAGATGTCTGTGTGTCCTCTGCTGGAAATGTAAGTGGAAGACAGGGTTTCCAAGAGCTACTGTAACACAACTAATAGTAACATTATCCTGGATGGCCATCCTTGCTTCAGTGAAACTTACAAAAATACTGCTCTTTGCTGAAAGATGACACTTTATTATAGACGCATTAGTAACAGCAGCAAGTCTCACGGGTGGCTATGAAGCGATGTGAATTTTCTGTGGGTCCCAAGATCAGCCTTTTTGTGCCAGGTTTATTTCCCTTCTAAGATACTCCAGGAAGGATTATGTGATTATGTTGCTCTTTTTTAGTGTCTTGGTTTTGTTGTTGTTTTTTTTTTTCCCTAGTGCTGTTCTTTTGCAAGGGTCAGTTTGTGAAGCCACTACAGAAATTCTGGGAAACTGCATTGTGGCTTGAACGCACAGTCTTTAAAGGATGGTGGTAGCTGAAGTAATTTTTTCTTTATGTTTTCTCAGTACATGAAATATGGCTTTGGAGAGGAATTAGGAAGCAGAGGACGGCAGGTAAAGGGGGAAGCATTTATAATTTTATCTGTCTATAAGTGAGAATAAATCTCTTGAATTTCTCCTGTTATCAGGCATATATCAATAAATTGTACCCTAATGTTGTTGCCAAAGGAGATATGGTATGGGAACATTTTGTCTCACTCAGACTAGGCAGCCTTTGGGCTTTTCTACAGCAACAGCAACCAGACCTGGTTTGATTATTGTGATCATTATTATAAAGTTCAGTCAGTAGTTTTATTGCTGGAAACATAGTGGACTGAAACATAATGCGTTATTGAATTTGCAATAGAACTGAAACCAATGTTTCCAAAATGAGCTGTCTGAACTAGAGTGGGCTCTTCTGCATCTTCCAGACAGCATCCAGGAAGATAAATTCTGAAATCTGTAAAATGATAGAATTTCTGTTACATGAGAACAAGATTTGGACCTTCTCTGTTTGTCACATTGTGGGAGCAGAAGGTTGTTAATCTACAAAACCCTTTAACAGGCAACAAACCACTATATATTTTTTTTTATATAGAAAGCAGTCTTGGTGGGGGAGGTGTTGTGGGAGGTGAAAAACATTTTGTTATGCCCCCTTTTTCTTTCTCTCTTGCTGAGCAGAAATATTCCACAGTCATGGAATATTTTTTTTAATGAACCTCTTCTCACCTGACTTCTCAGTAGGTGTTAAGGAAAATTATATAAACTTTCAATGGCAATGAAAGCCTATGACTGTCATTTTTATTCATCCTGTAGCTAAAAATATAACAATGGAGCTGAAAAAACATATTCAAATGGACTGTTTTGGTCAGAAAAAGTAGCTTGTCAAAATGTAAACGTATCATGGAAGTGTGTTCATTTTGTTCAAATATGAAAGGGGAAAGTTTTTTAAATATACGAAGAAGATTGTTTCAACTTTTAAAGAGTTTCCATTCAAATTTAAAACCATTGAAATGAGACCGGTTTTGTTTTTTTTTTTTTTTTTTTTTTTTCTTTTCCTCTGGATCTGAAAATAATTCCTTTTTTAAACTTGTAATTAATATTTTAATGTATATTACACTTTTAAATTGAATTTCAATATATATAAAAATTCCAGTTTTTTTCAATATATATTAAATTCAGTTTTTTTCTGTGATTTAGAAGAAAAGTTAACTGGAATTTTTTATAGTGTAATTTTTCCAAGCCTGAGCCCTGCTGCACAGTGTGTCCTTGCTGACACGCATGGGCTGTGCAGCACCCCTTCTCCCTGGAGGCTCTACTTTGGGGATCACTGACGTGGGCAAATATTCACGGTGTGGATAAAGATTACCCAGCCTCAGCTCTTTGTGTATTCTCCACTTCGAGTCAATTGAATTAAAATGCAACTTCTAGATCTTTACTACATGACAGAATCGCATGAGACATGTTTACATAAACTGTTTTCCATGGAGATGATTATGGAGATATAATTAGAAGAAAATCAGACGTGTGTTGGCGGCTCCCTAGGCATGCCTAGGACTCCCCTGTGCCTCTCAGCCAGCTGGGTGCTCCCGTAGCCCCTGGAGAGAGATGCTCTTGGAGGGGAGGTATCATGGGCTAAAACTACACACCAGCTGCTGAGATTTTAAATGCATTGGGGTATTTTACATCTGTTTCTATTTTAAAACACCACTGAGATTCTTCAAATATGGTCTGAAATGGTAAAGGAATAAATTCGAAGAATTTTACTGTTGTCTTCTGAGTGTTCCCAAGAATTAGAAAAATGTCCAGAATCTATCAAAATACTGTTTTTTTTTCTTTCAGTTGTTCCCTCCCCCACCCCCCCAATTGTATTATATCTTCCCCCTTAACTGTTTAGTGTATATATTGTTATTTTTTTTGAAAATCAGTATATTGGTATATAAACTGCAGGAGCCTTCCCTTCAAAGGAATGGAAATGATGATGCTAAGAATTTTTTTGGTGAGTGGGACAACAGCTAATTTTATTCATCTGGTGTTAATAAGCGAGTAGAGAGGAACAACACACATCTCCTATAGACAGCCCTTAGGCTGGCCAAAGCCACCTAACATGTAAGTTGATCTAACTCATCATATGCTCATACAATTGCTGAATCCGATACCATGAAAAGAAAAAGAATGAGTGGCAGCAGCTGGAGAAGACATCAACACCATCAGTAGCAACCTGAAGAAAGTCTGATTAAGCACATTGTGGGGCTGGGTCTACAAGTCCTACATCTGGGACAAAGACAGATTTGGTCGAAGATATATGTTATGGTCATCTCTAAAATGTAAATAGTTTGACAGATATACCAAACAAGCTTTTCTTGCTGATACTAAAGCTGGCTAAATTTCAGTAATCATCACCATAAATAGAAAAAAAAATATGTACTCAGGTAGCAAAAAGACCTGCAAAAAGGTTAACTTTTTACTTGCTGAGGATTGTCTTTCACCACTAAGATTGAACCTACATGCAGGGATAGTCTGTGTTCAAAATATGCAAGGAATGTCACTGCAAGCGGTGAAAGTACCACATCCAAAAAACCCTGCCTCATTTTTTAAAATCCTTTTCATTCCCTGCAGTGTGTGCCATGTCTTTCAGCTGCTTGTTATAAAACACTGCTGCCATCTGATGAAGCACTTGAGAGAGTCTGAAAAGAGGATGATTGTTTTACCCAAAATGATGTTATAAATGCTAAGAAGCCAAATTGCACCTGCAAAAGCATATTGCAAGTCAAAGCCAGCATTTGGTCCAGCGTTCTGAAATGAAATTTCAGCATTCCCTCTTTAGCCTTCAGAAGAATCCTCTCCATCTCATAAGGCAGAAAGAACAGAAGGCCATACAAATCTAGCTTAAAAGAAATATTTTAATAAACAGGAACAGAAGCAGCACAACTACATTTAATACTGCATACAGTTTATTTGCAGTGCACAAACATAGTTTTTCTGTGTTTGAAAAAATACTCATAGAACTAGAGCTTCACAGACTTGAAGTCCCAGAGATGGTGAACATTAAAATGATATAACATGATATGTTAGCTCATCTAAACAGAAAAACAACATCATTCTCCATTCACTTGTATTGATCTTAATAAAAGCAGTGGAAACACAGGAAGGCATAAGCTTGGCAGAGGGGGAGTTGGTTACAAAGGGAACTGTTAGGGCTGACATACTGCTTCTGAATTTCAAGGGCCATTAACTTACTATCAAATATAGTGTGACACCTGCCTTGACATCTGGCTTTTCAAATCTATCTCTAATGACCAGATAAATTGAATGTAAATCTTGCAGCTACTGACAGGTGCTTTTGTTAAGGGATCTGCCTCAAGGACATTTATCATAGGGACTGAAAAAAAAAAAGGCTGCATTTCCTTGACCTACTACTCCATCCACTAAGAACTTTACTGTCAAAGACCTGATTTTGCAAAAGCTTATGTAATTTGCCGTGCCAGTTAGCTTGTTTTCACAGCCTAAAATAAAATAAAAAAAAAAAAACAAAAACACAAAACCAAAACCAAAACCAACCCTCCCACCACCTTTGTATGGACATGAGTAAGTCCTAATAGAGATGAAAATGGAGATTAAAATGGTATAGTACTGAAATGTTTACAGCACCTTCTCCTGGTTTTGCTAAGATATTAAAGTTTGAAAATTATTTATTCTATAACGTGCAATAATCCAGTCAAGAAATTTTCTTTTACTACTTATTTAATGAGACAACTTGATCTAATCTTTAATCTTTTTTCAGTACAAGCCTGGCCCCTGAAGTCAATATCCAGTGAAAACTGTGCATACAGAATCTGGTTAACTGCTTAGCTGGACAATCATACTGAGTCTCATGCTTGATTACTAGATATTGACACAATCAGTCACCGTGGTCTGCTGGATTTAGGAAAGTTTGTTGAAGGCAATAATAAGCCTGAATTCAAGAGGAGGACATATCTGAACCTGAAAAATAAGGGTATGGTTAGAGCATGATGCATTTCTTTCAGCTAATAATTTTTGAAAATAAGTACTTGGTAAGCACAGAAGATGCACGTCTGTAGTTTTGTCACTACTTAATGTTAGAGGTGGCTGAATAATTTGAGAAGGAGATCGTATTTTTACACTGTTAGCAGATACTGTTAGATAAAAGTATGGGATTATTGACATAACGCTTTGTTGCCTTCTACTTTTCTGTTTATTTCTTATTTTTTATCTTGTTTTATGAAGGAATGCTTCCACTAGTTATGGATTTTGAAGTGGAGCATAACTAGTGTGCCTTGTTTTGTTATTCCATACAACATTTCATATCTAAATTGCATAAATTATCTTTGCCCTGACATTCTGATTGTGTGGTCCACTAGACTCCAATATCCTGCAGCACCACAAAACATATCTTTTATATGGAAGATCCTTCTGTGCTCTAATGTATTAAGAGTAATGCCATTTTTTATGCAACTGCAATAGCGTTTATTCTTTTGATGGATCTAGACCCTTCACATGAATCTCTCACTAAAGACAACCAGTGACCACTGCATCCTTCATGTCTTGGTTATGGCCAGGTAACTGCATTCAGCAAAAAGCAGATTACGCTACATCTAACAATTTGCAAGTTTCAATTGCATCTTTGTAACAAGGATTAATTTTTCCATAAATTTCATTTTTGGCTTAATGCTTCTTCAACAGGATTTAATGATATGGCTCCAGCTGATTTCTGAGGAAGGTAAGTTGGACCAAGTTTGATAGCTTATCCAAAACTCACCTTAAAGATGGGATACATCTATCCAACTTTAGACGATACATATCTATGCCTGAGCTTATCAGCCATATTTATTTATATATTGTGGACTTTATGCTTTTACACATTTCAGGGGCTAAAAAACAGACAAAATGAATTCTACCTCAAGCAACTGCAAGGTTAAAAGAGACAACGACTTGCTCAAAAATAACATTCCCAGGCTGAAATCTTTCAGGACTGCAACCTATAAAATAATTGAGTCCATTAATTGTTACAGATGGGTGGAAACATTTCACCAACATCTCCTGATTTGCTAAAATCATGGACCTCGGAAGTGATCTGTCCTCTTAGCTTATATATGTGTGTAGCTATGTGTAACAGTATCCTGGATACATGAAAACCATCATGAAACAGGAAATGAAATGAATGTTTTCACTCAGCAGCTCAGGACAGCTCTGCATGTATTTAT
>NW_010332142.1:0-23282 GCF_000700745.2 Antrostomus carolinensis
CATTCTATGATTCTATGATTCTATGATAGCAATGTGTTCTATGTTTAGCAGTATTTGTTTATAGAAGTTTTGATTCCATAGAAGACTTTTCATAACTCATCATCCAAGTTGCAATGGCATAAACAGGATTGACATCTCATACAAGGTCTAGCTCCTATGTTTAACAGAATCTGGAAATCAATAACAGACTCATATGCAGAGTAGCACAGACATAGCAAAACCAAACAGACAATATCACCACTTTAGCTGAGCCCAGCCTCCTGATCACTCACACCAGCAACCTGCTGGCTGGCATCTAAGCCCCTGCTTTGATGGAACCTTCTGGGCTCTAGCTTTGAGTGAACAAACTGACTCTCCAGATAAGGAAAACTAGGACTGGTCATATTCAAGTTGTGTCTCTACAGGCAGTACGGCTTCAACTGACTCTGGGCACTTACCTCTATGACCTTAATTCTGAAACCAAGAACAGTTACCACAGAAGATACAGACGTAGGCCATGTACATGGTAGGAGACAAGGGGTCAATTTACCAATGAATATTTTCTCTTTTCTTATGTGAATGTGTACACCAGTTGGTTTGTGCCCATCTCTAATACATCATTGATAAGCAGCTGTTACTTTGTTCAGCATGAGAATGTCAGACAAGTGCCAGGAGTGTCGATGCTTGCCAGTGTAGATCTGCCAAAAGATTAGAATTTAATTTTACCTCTGTGTGTTGTTTTTCATCAATGCCCATGAAAGTATCAGATCTATTGGGGAGGCAGGTAGATTAAGTACGCATCAACGCCAGTGCTAAGGGTGATTGCGTCTGCATCCTAATAATACAGAGAACTGATAAAAAAGGAACAGACTGTTGTAAGAAATGACTGACACTTTGATGAATTTGGAATGTAACACAGGCTTCAAATACTTGAATACACTAGTCGAGTTCTGTGGCATCAAATGAAATATTAAAGCTGAAATTTAGCAACTGATACAAAGTGCTTTAAATAAAACATGAAAACACCTACTCAAGTACTCTGATTTTTTATCTTAGTAGACAAATACAATTAATTTAACTTATCTCTAGAAATTATATATCTTACAAAAACCTTTAGATAACTTGGAGGCTGATTTTTAGGATACTGTGTGCTCATCAGAACTTAGACAATCACAATAACCATTTTCTATTAAGGAAATGGGGATAAATACTATAAACAATTTCTTTTATTCTTTATGGCTTGAGAGTTTGTGTTTAAATTAAAGATAGAAAAAATATTTTAGAAGAAAGAAATTATCCAATGTAAATTGAAGATGCTCTAAAAATGGTTAAAACGGAGTGTGTTGTATTGTTAGGGAAGAAGAAACACTGCAAATAACACTAATGATTTATTAAAATAGATTGAAAATTAGGTCTTCATTCAACACAATTTTCTGAGGCATTGGTGCCTACAGATTTCAGCCTGCAGAGGATTGGAAGAATGATGGTTTGAGAGAACCGTCTTTATAGCCTCTTACCTTAAACCTGTCGAAATCTTAGAGTGGTTGAAGAGAGAAGAAACACCAAGTGAACAAAAAGTGAAATCCCAGTTCCTCAAATCTTTGTAACATAAAGGGCCCGAGAGACAACAGTACATGGTCTCACTGTGGTCAAGAACTAAGTACAACACAAACTGCCTGACTCTGGTGAGCCATGCTGTAGACCAGCAATGGACAGGAGACCAATAGCAGAAGCTGCTGGAAAGATATATTGTGATATTGCTGTGGGCTGATGTCATTGGTGTCCCATGCTGGCATCTGGATGTGAAGACCTTCAGTTAATGGTGCATGTGTGTGTGCTTTTCCTGATGCAGTCGATCCCTTGCTTGGACCACTTTAGAAATTGAGTTTTGCAGTGTCATCTTGTTCCATGTTCTTTTCCTCTCACTCCCAGGACAGACTAATCTGACATTGAGTACTCTGCTCGTTCCCTTCAGAAACAATAAAATGCTTTGTCAGTATCTTCACTAGGCTGGGATTTAAACTCTGGTATCTAAGTAGGCAGCCCATCTGGCCATTCCAGTAATACAATTACAGGGAAAAAAGAGGTAGGTCTGATGGCTATGTGTTTTGGATTAGCAGTTTAAAATTAAATTGTATATGCAAAGTTATAGAAAATACACCAAGTGATAATTGGTGATTTGATTAATAGCTGAGAGTATTTTTGCAGAGGTAGAGATGCATTAAAAGACAACATTGTTTTGGCAAATCATAGCACAATTTGAGAGTTTCCATCATGCCACTAGGAACTATAATTTGCAAATAATCTGTTCTGTTGTATAACTACAAATACATAAAATTGTGCAAAGCATTAAACAACTGTAAATTCCACTTATCATTTTCACATTAAAAATATCTGAAAGTTTATTTGTGACTCAGAAGCAAACATCTAGCATGTGGAAAATGAGTATGGGAGCAAGCTCCTTTCGAATAGAAATATATAACTATACAGTACTACTCTCAGCATTGCTCAACATCGGTCTTAGCAAGGTGGAGTCCCTCCTGCTGCCATCTCCCACCTCCCCCATTAGCCCAGATTCATGACTGCCTTAGTTACTTGCTTTGCCAGAGAAATGGGAGGAACCTGTGCATGACCCCTCTGCCTCTGCGTTGCTGCAATTTTGATGCTGAATCTGCACAGATCTAGGAAGCAGAATTTTCATGGTTTCTTTGCAATCTACTACCTCCTGGATTATGTTAGCCTCTTTCATACCTGCTTTGGCCTCAAAGTTTTTGGTCATGGGAGGTGGAGACCACCCCTCCCACAGCATGTTTCCATACCCTCTCTGGTCACTCATGCTCCCCATTTCGGGGCATATAGTAAACATAAAGATCTCATTCCAGGACTCTGTATTTTTCCTTCTACTTCTGCCTATCATTACTTCTCACACACACACACACACACACACACACAAAAGGCAAAAGGCAAAAAAAAAAAGCTGGGAAACTGGAAAAAGTCTACTTCAATATGGTGATGAAGATAATATGTGAGTGTGCTTTTTCTCTAAAACAAACTCCGTTATTTTGCTGAAATGTAGAAATTTTCACATTTAGGAAAGTAAACATTTTTCTGTTGACTCCATCAGAAGAGAGATGGAATGTAGAGGAATAAGACAACTGAAAAATAGTTTTACTCATTTAAAAGGAAAATATAAAAGCAATCCTTGAAGACAAAGGATGCTGTCACATGATAGAAAACTAATCATTATGCAAAAGCTTATGCAGATATTTTGCTATGATATCTGGATAGTAGCAACAAGTTAAGAATAGAAATAAGTAAGAGAAAGAAAGAAATGCAATCATATGGGAACACTGAGGAATGTATGTCCCTTGCCCCTTGCTAAGGTAAGTAGGAGCTTACAGTCATGGTTTTGCCATGGAGATCCCTTTGGGACACTTGGGTCCCAAAGTCATATCCTTCAGAGGCATATGGAGCAGTTAGATCACAGAATGTTAGGGATTGGAAGGGACCTTGAAATATCATCTAGTCCAATCCCCCTGCTGGAGCAGGAACACCTAGATGAGATCACACAGGAAGGCGTCCAGGTGGGTTTTGAATGTCTCCAGAGAAGGAGACTCCACAACCTCCCTGGGCAGCCTGTTCCAGTGCTCCATCACTCTCACTGTAAAGAAGTTTCTTCTCAAGTTTAAGCGGAACCTCCTGTGTTCCAGCTTACACCCATTGCCCCTTGTCCTATTATTGGTTGTCACCGAGAAAGTCTGGCTCCATCCTCATGACACTCACCCTTTACATATTTATAAACATTATTGTTATAAACATTAGATACCTAAATCCTTACTGAAAATCAGTGAGAACTGGATACCTTCTTTCAGTGTTCCTACGCAAATCTATCACACTGGAAATGTTCGCTCTTAGCAAGACAAAAGCAGACATGAGCTTGTGTGTTCGGGCTTTAAACTGTTCCTCTGACCTTCCAAACCAAAAATATTAGTTTAAGGTAGGCTGCTGATAGTGGCAGACTTTTGTGGTAGAAATCTGCATGCCGTAGTTTGCTTATGAAGTACCCTTGTTACAGTCCCAACTCTAAGACATCACAAGGATCCTCATGAAACAATTTTGTGGTTTGTTTTTGTTTTTTGAATGAGTGTGAAAAAAGAGACAGAAGATAACAGAAGTTGTGCTGACTTCTCATTCTTTATAAACGAAATGTATCAGAGTGTAGTTTAATTTCCTGTGTATCTGAGCCTTGTGGAAGAACCCATTCTTGTTCAGAAAAATACATTAATATATGCCCATCCTCCCTCTGTCTTCATTCCACTCTGATTAACAGATAACCATTACTTTAAGATATTTATCTTAAGGGATAGATATAAGTGTAGGATAATTTTTTTCCTGAATCAGGGCTAGAACCACAGAATCATAATTTAAGTTAGCAAAATACTCCAGAAGTCATCTAGTTGAATTCTCTGCTCAAAACAGGTCTCATTAATTCAAGGCAATCCCATGCACGGTAAAAACCAAACAAACCTAGTATTTGATTAGATTTTCCCATGATCTAACTTGTGTCAATTGTCCTATTCCAGTACACCTCCAAAAAGAGTCTGTCTTTATCTTATCTGTGCCCTCTGGTCAAGTATTTGGAACAGCCACTGGTGTCAAATTAGCATTCATTCTCCAGTTAAATTAGAAGATATTGCTATGTCATGGTCACCCTTCCCACTGGGACATCCAAATCCTTCTCTGTGGAGCAGCTTTCCCAAACATACTGTTGCATAAGCTTATTCCATTGTACTGGTTCTGACTGGGATGGAGTCAACTTTTTGCATAGCAGCCCCTACTGTGGTTTGTTTTGGATTTGTAGCTAAAATGGTGTTCATAGCACACCAACTGTTTTGACTGTTGCTGAACAGTACTTGCACAGCATCAAGGCATTCTCTTCTTTCTACTCTATCCTGTCCTACCCCTCCAAGAGTCAGCTGGGGGTGGGAAAGAGGTTGGGAGGGAAAACAGCCAGGACAGTTGGCCTGACTTAACCAAAAGGATATTCTATAGTATCTATACTATACCATTTTTTTTTTTTCCCTCCAAAATATCTGTTGTTGGAAGAGTGGCGGGGCATCAGTCTGCCTGTAGGTGGTGCTGAGAGATTTCCTTTACTTTGCTTTTTTTTTTTTTTTTTCTTTCCTTCACCTATTAAATTGTCTTTAGCTATACCCATGAGTTATCTAATTTCCATTCTTCTTATTTTCTCCCCTGTTCCACTGCAGGGTGGGAGGTGAGTAAGCAGCTGTGTAGGTGCTTGGCTGCTGGCTGGAGTCAACCCACCACATTCATCACGGATACACCTTCCACTTGCTCCTGTTGAACTTCACAAGAAAGTTCATGAGGCCCATTTCTGTCCAAGTCTCTCTGAATTACAGCCCTGCCCAGCAGCTCTATGGCTGTGAACCTCTATAACTAATTTGAGAACTCAGGTTAAGATAGAATTGTATAGTCAAACTTGTTTTTAACAACTTTTTGCAAGTAAATTGTTCAAAAAGATCAACAAATTTACTGAGAGGTACATAAAATGTGTCCAGTAAAGGAAAAACATGGAAGCATCTGAAATAATTGTCAAACAGTTGAGATATACAGTTTAAACAATGAGAATAACACCTTCCAGGTAATGAACCGATCAATTTTCTTAAGACTATAAATTCTAGGCATTAACCACCTTAAACCAATACCTACAGAAGTTACCTGAAATCAGATTAAATAGAAAATAAAATGATAAATTTAATGATTTTAGAATTTCTTTTAGGTGAGTCATCTCTTATTTTTAATGGTATCTGAGAATTACTCCTTATTTAAGCAGTGGCGTCATATGATTTAATATTCCTGGTAGGTGTGACTTGGGTTGATAGTTCCCATTCTATATTCCTGGGGGATAAACCTAGCACTCTGAAACTTGAAAGAATTAAAAACTCTTTCTTCTTTGAACAGCTAATTTCATCTGGTAGAAGGAAACAAAATAAAATTATTTCTTCAAAATCCTCATTTCTAACAGGTGACATAGTGGTTTGAAGAACATTTTCACATATCATGAACTGAAACATACCACAGCACGTCACTGCTGTTTTGATAGCAAATGACCTCTCTAGTTTGACCATTAATACAATCACTGCTTTGGACCATTCTGTAATAAATGAAACTCTCAATAATTTCACAAAAACTAATATATTGCAAAACAGCCCACACAATAATGGGAAATCTAATGTAGTTTAACTTTAAAAGAATTTTTGCTTTTTTGGGTAATATAGAACAAATTCTGCATGCATTATACACACACCTTCAGGCTCAGAAATGATTTCCGTTTGCAGGTCAGGTTTACCAGGTTGCAAGAGGAATGGCTAGAAGGAAAAAAGGACTGCAGCATATGAAAAATTAAACTGATGTTTATTCCAGGACTGCGCCGGAGGCAGTCTTACTGGATCTTGAGATCCTTTTATAACTCACAAGAGGATATAAAAAATCTTTGTGAGTTCCTAGTTATTAAACCAGCTCTTAAATGTGACCTGTCAAGCTGTACGCCCTACTGCTGCTTTCTTAGAGGGATGTTCTTAGAGAGATGCCCATGTTCATGATCCTCCTTCTCCACCCAGAATTTTTGTCTTGCAACTGGAAGTTAATATGGCTGTAGAAACATGCTACAGATAGAGTTGGTGGATGAAGTTGGTAATTCTGCAGTTTAACAGTAATCAGTACGCAAGCAGGCTACAATAAAGCTGACTGGAATACAGATATACCTACTCTGGTCTCACCTTCTACTGCACTGCGGCTATACCCTCTAGATATAAACATTTCAGAGCCGTACTATGACTGGCAAGAAAGGGTTAATTGCAAATTACAAATTATTTTGTGTTTACTTGTAAATGGCAATGATTATCAATGCAGACTACAGAGGTCTACAACCGGATCAAATACCATCAGAATGGTGTTTTAATTATTGTCCACAACTTCCACACGCAAAAAATGCAGCATAATCACAGTCAGCTGTCCATACAGATGAGTGTGATCCCTTCTCTAGAGTGATCTACCAAAAATATAAACACTTCACTCTTCCCAGAGAAGTTTAAGGCTTCAAGGCTCAGTCCTCAGTGTATCAGTGAAGTGTGCTTGAGTAAGTGGTGAACAGCTGTGATGCAGATATCAGCAGGCCTTCAACATACTGCACAAACTACAACCCATGAGAAACTGCTTTCATCCATCTTTTTTGATCTATTTAGGACCTAGACTGATTAAGTCCCTTTCTGTCTAAATGTTGCTGGTTCTTTAACTAAAGCTTTGGTAACTCCAGGTCTGAGCAGCTATGGGGCACCTCAAATGAGTACACACACAATTACACACATTTCAACCTTGGAACAAATTAAATGTCATTCAGAGATAGGTGCAGGTTTGACTGTATTCCTTTATGTTATCTATGCTCTACTTATAGAATTGAGATAATTTTGCAGTCTTATAGAACTTATCTGTTAAAAGATTAGTGTTCAGACATCATGAAGAAGACAAAGTTAAACACAAAGTATTTTTACCCTTTTACTTGTTTTACTGAAAGGGGACAATTTATTTATTTACTTTTCTATTTATTTTGCTGGCTGTTAAAGTTTTGGGAGACCCTATTATACATTTAGCTTCCTTGTAAAAATGTTAGCAGTAATATCTAAGGGTTTTTTTATGAATGTGGGGCATCACATGCGATTTTACAAGAACTAAAAAATGTTTGCAGTTAGAAAGTAATAAAGTGATTTTGAATCACAATCCAATATTTTAGTTAAGTTGAAGAAACTCTCAGTTTAAAGCATCCTGGAACAAATGTATCAATTTGAGAAATAGCATAGAGAATTAATAATTACCAGTCTTAGTAAAATTTCAGGACACTTCCATGACAATTCCTATAGAAGAATGTGATAACTTCCCTTCATCATTTTGGATCTTTATTCAGACTTTTTATTTGGGCTAATCTTATAAGATATCAGTGTATTAGCTTTATTCCTCCCTCATGAAAGATCCAGTGTAAGCTTCAAAGAATTCTTAATCTTTTTACATGCTGAAGGCATTTACTTTGTCCCTTACTTCTACAGTTGTGTATACTGACTCCTTTTCAAAATGTATTTCATTATGCCTAGATTTCAAAGCCATAAAATCTATCAATTGATTTTGGTTTTCCTGTCTTTTTAACTATACTAATGCTAATATTTTTCCCCTTTTTTGCAGCTTTAGAGGCTTCCTAGACCATTTGACTGTTTACTTTTTCCACCATAGTATATAATATCAAAATATCAAATTAAGTCATTCTTCATGATCTTCATTATATTAGAATCTTCTAATAAGCATGTTACTAAATCTTTGCCTTCTATATTTTTTTCCAGTAGATCAACACTCCACAGTCACTTAAATTAGTACATGATTTAACTGTATAATCAACTCACTAGCTGTATATCCTGCTAAGATCAATGCTATGAAATATATTCATAGACAGATGGTCCTGGCAGATAATGATTGGACCTCATAAAATGCACTAGGTAAAGAGAGAGTGTAGCATCTTAAAAGGCCAGGTTTTTGTGCTATTATGTATTCTATTGTGCCTCTAAGAAAACCCTCCAAAGAATCATTTGAACCTTTCATTCAAGATGACAGTCTTTTGATATTGGAGGGGAAGGCTGGGATGCTTGTGTAAAGAAAGCTACAGAGTAGCATACTGATTAGCTGAAGGTACATTTATTATCTGATACTGCAGCATGCATAGTGGGCCTGCTAATTAAAACATCTCACCCATCTTTGCTTTTCTGTCCAAAATGAAGCCAACATGGTAATTAGGTTAGCAAGTCCACTTAGCTTTAAGTGAAAAAAGTGTAATGGCTCGTTTCACATATTCCTCAGTAGGTTACCACTGTTATCATGGACTTAATTACTTCCCAGTAATGGCAGAGGCAGTTGGATGCTAGAACAGAGTAGAAATGTACAAAACCTTGGCTGTGTTGCTTCCATGTGTTCTTCCTTCAGAGACATATGCAGATGTCGGTGTGGACTCTGCATGAGGAAGCAGTTTGGAGAAGACTAGAACTATCTCACATACAGATGGCCAGGTGTCACTAAAAGGGTGCCATGTGTCACTAGCAGTAATTTAAACACTGGGAGAAGAAACAAAATAAACCAGTGAGATTCTGCAGTCTACTGCATGGCTCAACTAGAGAAGAGGAATAGCTGTGGAATACTTCAGACATGAGAACAAAGAAGAAATTCTGTTGACATAGCATAGACATTGGCAATGTAGACTATGAATCTCCCTAAACAGTTAGTTCCTGTAAGGACAAAGATTTTTCAAATGTGAAGTTTATTTCATGCTATTGTAGATGATATGTGTCAGGGGAACACAACTTTAGGGTTGTTAATTTTTCCTAAAGGACAATAAAAGTAGTTCAGGTGACTAACTCATATAAAGATGACTACACTGCAGACATCTAAAGTGAGAAAAGACAAATTCCATTTGGGATGAACAAAAAGTGGGTTATTATGGAGTTCTATGCACTCTTCATGTACAACAACATCCATAGTTTCTCTAGAGGGTAGTAGAAAATACAGATGTAGGAAAGCAAGAGTTGGATTTCTTTGTGACAATTACTCTGTATAGATGACATACTAAGATAATACTGAAGACACTTGTTAAATGTTGCTTCATGAAAATCTGGCAAGTAATTCCTAAGTCACAGAAAATCAAAAACCTAATGAGAACTTATGCTATAATTTGGTACTTCAACAGGCTGAAAAAAAAAGAAAGAAATAAACAAATGGAATTTTCATATATACTGATTTTCTTACATACTGAATTTCTCATATTTCCGAGTAGTACAGGAGATGGCTCAGGAGACAAATATTTTGATATGAGACTAGTTTTTTCAGACACTAGTGGGACAAAATAGAAATTGAAAAAGAAGCTGATGTTGTAGGCTTTAGTTTTTCACTGAAACAAAAACTGAAAAAGTCCAAGTATGTTCTGTAACAGTGATAGCTGATAAAGGAAAATGAACTGTGGGAGGCAGAATACTCTAAGATGGTAAAACATACATTTGCTCATGAGTTTCCAGGAAAAGGTGAAATACCAAAACAAGTAAAATCTGGTACTAGAGAAATGAAAGACAGTTTAAAGTAAAAGATATAAAAGCAAAAAACTAAGAAACCTTCCCCTCTGAGGTATGCCTCACTGAGCTCAGTGACTGCCCTGGATACTCAGCAGATGCTTGGTATTTTATTCATGCATAAGACAGGCTGAAGCTCCATCTACCATGAAATGTCCTAGTATTCTGTTAATATTATATGCTTTTGTGATTGCAGGCCAAGAAAACAATTACATGTAAGTTGATTAACATAATATATCAGCTTAAGTTTCTAATAGAGAAGGGAAAAGAAATGGGAGAAGAAAGCAATGAAGCTAATTATTTTGTGTTGGTGTAAATAGAAATAGCTGAGAGGGGGACATTATTGGTGAAGGTTTAGAGTCATACTTAGTTGTTGGGTAAGATTAGTAGCACTGAATTCAGTAGCCTGGATTTGTACTGATGAGATCAAGGTTTAGGATTTAGAGTTGAATTCAACATTGCCTGTCAACATTAGACACACAGCATGAAATCAGAACAGACTGCTTTACAGAAAATACTACAGTTCATGCACTAAAAATTGCACAAGTCTTAGGTTGTGCTCACCAGCTGTAAGAATCTCATCGTTCCCTCTGAAAGAAAATAAAAAAAAAGGCTGTTTTTCATAACTGTAGAAGAACTGCAGACATTTTCGGACATTTCTGAAAATTGTCACTACCAAAAATACATTCCCGAATGATTCCCATTTCAGTTTAAATATGTTCTGCTGTTATGCTGACAATAGGTATATGAATGCCAATTCAATCAATTGACTCTGAGAACAAATCAAATCCTTATGTCCAAATTATAATAACATGTATTTGATTCAGGTTTCTTGCAGTTACATTTTCTTACCAGTTTTAAGCCCTTACGCAATTCCCAGATAAAATTGAATATTCTATCAGTTGAAATCGCATTAGTTTAAAAATTCTACATGTTAAACATTTTTGACCATTTATAAGTTATAATAATAGAGAGCTGTTTCCTGGAGAGTCTGACCTAACTAGTGTGAATAGCTGTAACATCTTTTAAAATGAGTAATGTGCTAAACTCGCCAATGGATCACCTTTGCTTGCACAACAGTAAATGGCGGTGGATACTTCTATTAACTAAAAAAATATTAGATCTGGGCTGAAAATGCAACACTTAATGAATGACTGTAAATAAATTCATCAAAAATAATGAAAAAGAAAGCCTAGACAAGGTAAATAGGAACTCTGGCTGTATTCCAGTTAAGGTTTTTTGAGAACATAATGAGAAATAAATCCACTCCCTTCCATTTATTAAGCCTCAATGAGACACACCAGCAGAATACCAACCATCCTTGTAAGGAGGCAAGTATGTCCTATGAGATGATTCATGTTTCTGGCAGGGAAGTATGCATTTGTTGAATTAGCTTAAATAGAAGGACATTTACATAAAGCCATATTAATTTCAGCAGGGAGTTTAATATTTCTGCTTTTGCTTTATCCAATTAACAAAACAAAAATGGTGTGTAATAAAAATGTATGTTTAAGTTGTTATTCAGTCTTTAAATCAAAGTACACATTAACCAAGTTTAACTCAAATGTTTCACTTTATACATAGCTCCTTGATGGAATTACAGTCTTGTCATGAACAGTTAAGAGCATATTATTCCATATTTTAATTGAAATGGTCCAAAACTTACAGCTTTCCAGCATAAGAGAAATTAAACTTTATGTTTCTAAAGCCTACAGAGGGCCATAATTCACTAGCATTCCTAGCCCCTGGGTACTGCTGCTGTAAATTATAGGCATTTCTGAAGTGTAAAACAAACACAGGAACACTTCGTTCCTCAGTGCTGTCTGTTTAACCCTTTGAGTAATTCCCAGATCACTCCACTGCACTCTAAGAGGACATACTGGATTAGTTCTGGAACTGGAGAACAGTCATATGACTGTGTTTGAAGCCTAAAAATTTTCATTTCCACTGCTCTAGTCCTGTCTGAGTATCTCTAATGTTTTGCTAAAAGTTTTCTAGAGGTGCTTTTTAATTTTTCTTGAGTCAAATTCCGTAGTTGCTCTGAACTTTGGCTTCATGTATTAGAAAATTCTTGATAAAACACAACTCTGTTGGTATGTAAAGCTATTTGCAGGAGCAAATAAAATTGCAAGGAGGTAACAGAGATTAATTTCAGGTTTTTCTTATATAAGTTTGATACTGCAGGAGGAATCAGCAATTAATTGGTGTGCAAAAATAACAAAAAACTTCTCCAAATGGACTTCCTGCTCATGTCCATTTTTTCACATTTACAAAGCACAAGTCAAATCTTCAGCACAATCAAGGCACCAACTGGTGATATATAGGTGATAAATGGGTGCCTGAAAGTACTCCACATAAGAGATGTCTCTGATTCACGTAAGAGCTATTTAATAATCCCTTGTTAATTAACACTTGTAAAAGTTCACAACCATAGCTGTGTTGTAGAAATGTTCTGAATATACTTTATTTTTCTTGGTCCTAGCTCTTAAACTGGTAGCTGACAAGAGTGCTACATCCAAACCATGGGACAGGAAAGTGTTTTACAGAGACCTCTGCACTTCTGGTCCCACACCTTTGTTTGTGATAGGGGACCTGTCAGAGGGCAGTTACTAACATATGCTTGGGTTTTCATCCAAAAGAAACCATGGCGTTGGAGAAGAGATGGAGAAGGGTGAGTAAACCTCAAAGGTGGGATGGTGTACTCCTGGGTCTTATCCCAATATTTAATCAGGATACATCTGGTATTTCCAGGATTTGTGGCTGGGGAGTGTTTTCAAGGTCAATTGTTACCTAATGCATCAAAGTTTTCTCTGCCCTTTTGAAGATGCCAGATAATTCCTCTTCTTTACATAGGCATTACATTTCCAATGTATGGCTGAGATGCAATAGAACTAACCAGCACTAACATCTATCCTTGGTTCTCCAGGACAAAACCAGATCATAAATCAAAGACAAATATCAAAGGCAATTGCTCGTCATGTTCTAACCAGAGCCTCATCTCTACAATGACTTTTCGCTGAATACTCAGGAAACAAAAATTCCTCAGCAGTGAGACTCTTCCTTTCTACTGTGTCTTCTGTTTTCAACTCTGAATCCTTCTTTCCACCTCAATCATATCTCAGAATTTCAAGTACTGTTCAGAAATACATTCCTTTTAATGGTGAAATATTGTTCACAGTATCTGCAATCAAAATCTTTCACTAACAATCCCAAACTGATACACAGATGAACATTCCCATAAGTTTAGCAGTATTATTACTGCTAACACACTAAAAATTCTGTATGTTGTGTAACCTGTGAAAAGAAGGCTGTTACTATATTCTATATTTCCCAATATGTCAATAAAAATGGAGCCTCCATGGATGGCAAAGAAAAAAGGACAGGCATAAATGGCCATCTAAGACACAAATGCCTTTCCTATTAAGGGTAATATCTTGTAACATTTACAATAATTGAGCTTTGTTGTAAAATTAAGACAGTAACAACAAATAATTCAGTATGCAAATAATGCTGATTCTGATAAATATCAACAAATTTAAATACTTTTAAAATGAAGGCATCACAATTGAAAAAAGCAATTCTGCCTGTTCTAGGGAGTTACCTTGTTTTTACAAGGTCATCTGTTTGGATGCTTAGTGCATTATTCTTTAAACAACTATATATGTATATAATAATACTATTAATGCAGTTTTGACAATAAAGGATTTCATGAAAATACTAAGAAATGGTAATGATGAGATCAAGCTACACAAGGAGCAGATATGTTTGTATTTCTTTTTCTGATTTCAATGAGTTTGATACATCCATCAATATAAATATCACCAGCTGCCATGATACACAAAGAATTTAAAAAATCAAGAGACATAATTGTTACATTCACCTTTGCAAAGGCAGATTATTATGTCTTCATACCTCAGGATGTTCCCTTGATACAAAATACTAGTGCAAACTTTTGAATCATTTTACAGTTTAGGTAGTAGAAGTTGTTCAGAATGCTGTCGATTTGGGAAGTATCAAGCCTCATGTACTTTTAATTTCCCCAGTGCAGTATCTTTAGCTTTCTATTTTTCAGACAGCATATCCAGGAAAGCTGGAATGGCAGTAGTTTAAAATTGCCAGAAGCTACTGTAGGAAGGAGAGAACTGGCAAAAAGCTTTTCAAATAATTCTGTGTCCTACTTAAGTTCCCAGAATTAACCAATTGATAAATTATCAACTTTTGAATAAAATATGTTTTTTATAAAGCAAATTTTACACAACTGCTTTTTGTCCAGTATCCTTGTTGATTCTTGCTGTTGAAACATTTAGTTGGAATAATAATGTACTACCATCTGAGAGGACCAATCTCTTCTTCTTGAAAAGCAGTTTCTGACACCATACAGATATTATAATCCAAATTTCTCAATATGTAGGCTGCCAAGAATAGAAATTCAAAGACTAAATAACTTTATAGGTCAATATACTCCTGATGTGTGGCTAAAGACCACTCAGATGCAGCCTGCTATAGGCTTCGTTTGTGTTCCTCCCAGAGCTGTGACTGCACAGGAAACATTCATATCTCAGGCAAAACCCTGAAGAAAATTAAATGTCATCAGAGCAATCAGTATCACAAACTATGAGATTTTTATTGAAGAAATACAATTATTAGTCTGTCTGTCAGATGAGGCACAGTACATAGAAATACAGAAAACATGGACAAAACTTATTAAGCATATGCCACTTGCATACATTATATACCTGTACACATCTTCATATACTTGTACAGAAAACCATTTGTAGATTCAGATCATGAAGCTGGGTAGTGTGTGAAGCAAAAGGCAGACTTTGACATAATGGCTCACTAGTACACAGCAGTACAACATTTCTGAGCAAGGTTACTACAGGTTTCTATTGATATTTGCTTGTTTTTTGAAATTATTAGCTAATGTTCCATGTTATAGGGAAAAAAAAAAAAAAGTGAAGTGTATCTAGAATATCTAGCAGTGGAAACAGAACATTGTCATTTCAGGAAGGATCATGGTAAAAATACTGTTCCTGTTTTTGAGCAGTTTTTATAAAGCCATTTTAAAATGACTGTAATTAAATATTAACAACAATAACGTGAATGTATACTTGTAATAATTGACCATTATCTAGAGGCATTTCCCTGTCTCTTCTTTATATAGATGTGACTCCTTTAAATGGTTCCTGAATACTTGAAGAATGAATTCTTCTTTATTTCCTGGCGTAGCTTCTTTCATTAAAACAAGTCATAAATCATCCTGTGCTTTCAGTGACACAAGACCTGTGATCCAATGCTCCAATATTAATCCTTTGTTTTATAAAGCATGAATTCACAGATATTTTAAGTATAGTTATTTTAGAGCAGGTTGATAAGATGCAAAGTCTTCTTGAATAAATTTAATGCAAAGTAAAAGACAAATGGAACTTATCTCTTATCTCAACCAGAAGCAGGTATTGTCAAATTAGAGAAAGTACCTCATTAAATCTACTTTTTGATGTCTCCTTATGAAAGGAAGAGAAAAGAATTAAGAAAACAAAGAAAAAAATTAAGACTACATGGCAGTGATGATAGAGGAGTCTTAGAAAACAGTTAATTTGGCAAATTAAACATTTGCATTGGTATGGAGAAGATTGTAGAACAGGAAATGTTGAAATCAAGATGATCAAAGAACTGCCATATATGTCAAATAGTTGCATCACACAGTATGACAGCAGAAAAATAAGATCTATTAAGTCCCAAAGACAGATGTCACTAACAGATCAAAACTCTACTTCTCTTTAGATGGGAACAGAAGAAAATTACAGATGACAAGACTTTGTTGGAATAATGCCACTGACTTCAATAAAACTACTCAGTTTATTAATTTAGACCTTGGATATCTATTTAGGTCATATCCGAAAAATAGTTAAATATCTCTAAAAATAACTTAGGTACTTTGAAAGTGAGGACTGGCTAAGGAGATACCGTTGAGGAGTTGTTGAACATTTTAAAACAACAGAGGCAGAAGAAAAAATCAATAAAGTCTCATATGAGAAGTGATTTTAAAAAATAAATTGGTAGGTTATATTTTGATGCAGTAACTTGGACATGAAGTTTTATATTTGCACTGATGTTTTCTCTAAGCTACACCACAAACTCATTCTCCAACCAGGCCTGTGAACAGCAAACCTTCAAGTCGTTTTCTCAAAAAAATGCATTTTTTTTGTCTCTGTAGCTTTTCTAAGTGGTCTGCAAGTGGAAATCTGCTCTTCTTTATTTTTGGTGGAACTGTTTACCAAAAGCCCAGGGCATTGCCAGTCCTGTCAGCAGAGGTGCTGCCAATCCCCCTAAGGCTGCCTTCTATGGGATCTGCAATGCCCTGTACACTGGAGAGGTGCATGGCAGTAGGAGAGGTACTGTCCTCCTTGTTCCTGTGTGCCCAAGGCCAGCACCTACCCTTTGCTCCCATGAGAAGGCACCCCTAGGTGAGGGTGCCTCATAGCAGAAGGCCCTGCCTGGGAGAAGCTGATGCTGTGAGGCAGTTGAGGTGGGCTGGAGGGCCTGGTTCTCATGGGGGACTTCAATCACCCTGATATTTGATGGGAAAGCAACATGGCCAGGCACAAGCAGTCCAAGAGGTTCCTGATATGTGTAGAGAATAACTTTATGACACAGGTGGTGGAAGAGCTAATGAGAGATGTGGTTCTGGACCTTGTTCTTACTAACAAGAGAGGGCTGGATGGAGATGAGAAGGTTTGGAGACAGCTTGGTTTGCAACAAACATGAGATGATGGAGGTCAGGATCTTGTGTGGAAAATGCAAGCCAATAAGTAGGGCGGACTTCAGGAGAGCCAACTTTGACCTCTTCAAGGACCTACTTAGGAGTATCCCATGGACTAGAGTGTTGGAAGGTAAGGGGGCCCATGAGAGTTGGTTGACATTCAAGTACCACTTCCTCTAGGTTCAAGACTGGTGCATCCCTAAGAGAAAGAAATCAGGCAAGAGTGGCAGGAAACCCATGTGGATGAGCAAGGAGCTAATGAAAAAACTCAAAGGGAAGAGGAAGGTCTGTGAAATGTGGAAAAAGGGTCTAGCCACCTGGGAGGAATATAGGAATGTGGTCAGGGCCTGCAGGGATGCAACTAGGGAGGCCAAGGCTCACTTGGAACTAAATCTGGCAAAGGAGGTAAAGGACAACAAAACCGGCTTTTTTTAAGTGTAAGTATGTCAACAGCAAAAGGAAGACTGGGGAAAATATGGGCCTGCTGTTGAATGAAATGGATGTCCCGGTAGCAGGAGACACAGAGAAGGCAGATATACTGAACACCTTCTTTGCTTTAGTCTTTATGGCTAAAAGTGCCTCTCAGGAATCCCAGATGCCAGAGGGAAGAGAGAGAGTCTGCAGAGAGGAAGACTGCCCCTTGGTTGAGGAGGAACTGATCAGGGATAGTCTAAACAAAATCAATTCACACAAATCCATCGGCCCTGGTGGGATGCACCCACAAGTGTTGAAGGAGCTGGTGGACTTGATAGCTAAACTGCTCTCTATCATCTTTGAAAGGTCTTGGAGAATGAGAGAGGTGCCTGAAGACTGGAGGACAGCCAATGTCACTCCAGTCTTCAAAAAGGGCAAGAAGGAGGATCTGGGTAATTACAGGCCATCACTGGGAAGTTGATGAAGCAACTTATTCTTGATACCATCTCTAAGCAATTGGAGGAAAAGGTTATAAGGAGTAGTCAAGTAGTCAACATGGATTCACTAAGGGGAAATCATGCTTGACCAATCTGGTAGCCTTCTATGATGTCATCACCAGCTGGGTAGATGAGGGGAGAGCAGTGGATGTTGTCTACCTTGATTTCAGCAAGGCTTTTGGTACTGTCTCCTACAATATTCTTGTAGCAAATCTTAGAAGGTATGGGATAGATGAGTGGATGGTGAGATGTATTGAGAACTGGCTGACTGGCAGAGCTCAGAGGGCTGCAGCCAGCGGCACAGAATCTAGTTGGAGGCCTGTAACTAGTGGTGTTCCCCAGAGATCTGTACTGGGTCTGGTCTTGTTTAATATCTTAATCAATGACCTGGATGTAGGGTTGGAGTCCACCCTCAGCAAGTTTGCTGATGATACAAAGTTGGGAGGAGTGGCCGACACACCAGAAGGCTGTGCTGCCATTCACTGAGACCTGGACATGGTGGAGAGTTGGGTGGAAAGGAACCTGATGAGGTTCAACAAGAGCAAGTGTAAAATCCTTCACCTGGGGAGGAATAACCACATGCACCAGTACAGGTTAGGGGCTGACCTGCTGGAAAGGAGCTCTGTGGAAAAGGACCTGGGTGTCCTGGTGGGCAGCAGGCTGGCCATGAGCCAGCAGTGTGCCCTTGTGGCCAGGAAGGCCAACAGTATCCTGGGGTGCACTAAAAAGAGTGTGGCCAGCAGGTCAAGGAAGGTTCTCCTCCCCCTCTACTCTGCCTTCGTGAGGCCATATCTGGAGTACTGCGTCCAGTTCTGTGCTCCTCCATTCAAGAGGGACATGGATCTTCTGGAGAGAGTCCAGTGGAGGGCCACAAAGATGATGAGGGGCCTGGAGCATCTTCCTTACGATGAGAGGCTGAGAGAGCTGGGACTTTTCTGCCTGGAGAAGAGAAGACTGAGAGGGGATCTTGTCAATGTCTATGAATACCTGAAGTGTGTTGGCTGAATGGATGGGGCCGGGCTCTTTCTGGTGGTGCCCAGTGACAGGACAAGGGACAATGGGCAAACAACTGGAACACCAAAAGTTCCAGACAAACTTAAGGAAAAAACTTCTTTACTGTAAGGGTGTCAGAGTGCTGGAACAGGCTGCCAAGAGAAGTTGTGGAATCTCCATCTCTGGAGATGTTCCAAACCCACCTGGACGCTTTCCTGTGCGACCTGTTGTAGGGAACCTGCTTTGGCAGGGGGCTTGGACTAGATGATCTCCTGAGGTTCCTTCCAATCTCTACCATTCTGTGATTCTGTGTTCAAGCAGACTGCTAGTCCCGGGGTTTGGTTGGCAGTGTGGCACAGGTGGTTGGTCTGGGCATGACCTAAGAGAAGGTCTTTCAGAAGGTATTTGAGCAGGATCACAGTTTTACAAGAAGGGACCTGTCACTGTTCTGGAGAGGAATTGTCATTGTAGTGCAGTATTGCTCTTGATACCTGTACACATAAAGGAGCTTACTGGCTTATGTAATGAATGGATGTTTTTATAAAGATTTGTGATGGGCTTTGTATCTTTTTTATTTGTTTTTCTAAATTTGAGTTTGTTTTTCTTTAGGTATCCAAACCTGTAAAGCCTACTGTAGGGCAGGGACTGCTTTTTCCTTTAAGCCCTTTGCTCAGAGGAGAAGTTGTCAGAGACAAAAAGTTAAGAGAGGTGAAAGAGTCAACTCACTGCACTGAGCTGGCAGTTCACAGCAGCTCAGCTGACAGTTCACAGCTCATGCTTAAACAGAGTGCAGTGAGGAGATGAGAGAGGTTTCAGCGGTGACTCAGTTCTTACCCAGGGCCAGAGAATACTGCAGTTCGATGCAACTTAAAGAATTGTTGAGATGCCTGGAAGCAAGGACTCACCTTTGAGGACACAGTGAGGAGAAGAGTTGTGTACAAGACCTTATAATTCTACCCTGTCTTACCTATGTGTTCTGAGCTGTCTTTCCTTGAGAGTTCAATTTCCAGTCTTTGATCAGCAATACTAGACCTTTTCCCCCTTTTTTGTGTGTGTTTCAGAACCTTTCAGCAAGCTCACAGAGAAGTAGCAGTCTGGGTACAACCACTTTAAAACTGCAATTGTTTCAGGGTCCTGCCCCAAAAATCTCAGGTGTCCAATGAGAGAAAGGCCTCTGCAGCTTGTTAGCAGGATAGTACTGTGGACTTCAGCAAAATAAGCCTACTGCAAAACTCCTGTTGACTTCAGTTGAAAGAGATAACAGGAACCTGGAGTACTTTGATGCTTTCCATCCTACAGAAAGTGATATAAGGCAAGACCTGGTAGCATTGTGGTTTTCTAAGCTGTTTGGAGTTCCAAGTTCTATATGTTGTATAGGTATCATTCACTTCTAGTATCACTTACGACTTTGAAGAGCAAAATGAAATAATATTTTTCCTGCAGTATGCAATTAAATACCATTTCTCAGCAGCTCACAAGAGCATGCTCATTTGTTCTCAGGAATGAAGGAGAGTGAGGATAAATCAGGTAAGAATATTCCTTTTCCAGTAGAATTCTTTTGGCCTCTGTGTTTGTTATCATGTTAAAGCAGTAATGTAAAGGAGAACTGAAATTTTTGTTTTATGCAAGATGTCCTTATTACTCTTCTTTATCAAATTTAATTTTAGGACCCTGATATTTTTATGATGAAACAATTTGTCAAACCTGCTATCTAAAGATTTGCAAGTTTATTCTGTACAGATTCAAATGATTTTATACCAATTCTGTAATGGGACACCTATGTGTAGTCATTTTATCATAGATTTTTTATGATGTAGTTTTTAAACAGTAGTAATCACACATTGTAGGAACTCTGAAAAAATGAATTCATAGCAATTGCATCACGGACTCAAAGTTATGCTATTCTGTCTTAAAAAATATAATGATAACACTCTGTGGAAAATTTTGATCACAAAAACAGTTAGCAACTTGCAAACTAGCTCTAATTTAAAACAAATTTAAGGAAGGATGCTTTCTGTGATGTTAGAAGTTGTTCATTACTGATGAACTCTACTGTTTTCTGAACTTGGTGTAAGCACTGAAGGAAACCTGAAGTAGCCAGAAATATCTTTCCTAATATTGTTTCTTTTCCTTCCTCCCACCTGGTTGGTGGATCTTTCAGTGGAAAACTGCAGTTTCTCAGGGAAATGCAGGAGTATTTTATGCTTCTGACTGTTTCCTGTTATTTCTATCTACTTGCATCTATGTCATTTTTTGTACAGCTGCATTATGTAACTCTAACTATTAGCCTAAAAATTTCTGCATTAATAGGCAAGTAAAAATGTGGAGCTTTTTTAAAAAAAATCAAATTTCAAATTATATTTGGTTTCATCTTTTCTTTTTTTTCTAGAATGAAAACTCTTAATTTCTATTTGCTATACATACAATGTTTCCTGAGGTGGGACTAGAAAAAAAAATTATGCTCAATGAAAACTTTATTATGTGAATGTAAGTGGATACACAGTTTTCATAAAATAAAAAAAAAAAAAAAAAAATTAAAAATATCACTAAGAACCATAGAGCATGATCTGATTTGGAACAAACACTTCTGTGCAACCACATCTCCTTTTTTTTTTTTTTTTTTTTAATGAAAGCGAGAAATGCTATTTTTTAAAAGGAGGATGAGGAAATTGAACAGAACAAAACAGGAGGCAGTGGTTCAGCTAAAACCAATGCCATTTACTGTTCCATGCCCAATATGTCCATAAAGGCACATTAGTGTACTCAGGAGCTCCAAAAAAAAACTCCCTGCTGCATGTCTTCTTGGAAGTCCTGAGTTGTGCCACAGTCTGTGAAAAGTGATTACTGATTTTCGTTATGTGTATATTTCTTTTAATTAATGTTTTCTCTTTATTATTTTATTAAAAATTGTAGTAGGTTTGATCTCATCCACTAGTAAAATGCCATCCACTAAGAGATCAAAAATTTATTCTGGGATAGAAGAGAAGGAAGTTGGCAAATGAGTTCTTTAGAGAAGGTATTTGAACAAGGATATAGTAAGATGTAATATCTGAATGCAGATTTTTCTTACGCCACTGCTCAACTGCATAAAGGTATATGGGTGAAGACATAGCCAATATTATGAATTTACTATCCCAAAGTGAACAGCAAGGATTAGCGTTAAGTATTTGACACACTCCCTGCTGTTTTGTTGGGAAAAGTACTCTCTGTTATGTTAATACATTTAACTATAGTCAATGAAATACCAACTCTTTATCTCTACTGATAAATTTATCTACAAAAGTGTTATACGGTTTACATTTCTACACTGTCAGGCTATTTTTTTTCCCCTGTAAAATGGCAAAGCATAGATATATATAAAAACCAGAACACTTTCACACTTGGTATTCTCTCTCCCTCCTTTTCGCCCTGCCCAAATGTGCAGACAGAAAATATGAGCAGTCAGTTCAGCCCCATTCTTCCTCTGGTATGAGTATTTGCACTTTCTCAAAATAAGTGGTAAATGTGTTTAAAGGACTACTATTCTCATTTACAAGCTTCCAATTATTTAGACAGAGTAAATCATAGAATAAAGCAAAAGACAATTATATAGTTCTATATCTGATTATAGCGCACTATATACTTTAGATTTATTGTAAAGAAAAAGTTTTTTTAAAACATATATATTTTTCCAATTGCATAAAGCACTTTGCTTCCCTTTTGAAATGCAAAGAGAAGTAGATAAAGACTTTGAATATAAAAATTGTCTTGCTGTAGTTATATAACATAAAATTTATTTTGTAAATAGAAAAAAAAAATGATGTGAACATGAAGCTCCCACATCTAGCAAGTTAGTAAATTTCAGCCTAGAAGTAACATCTTTGATGCTTAGTAGGACTTTGTTAAATACTTAATTTTAAGTATGTATCTTGCTCAATCATATTCACTAGATCCATTATGGGTTTTTGAGAGAATGTTCCACATTACTTGAATCTTTTTTTTTTCCCTCTTGAGAAAGTGTGGTGGTTTCACTGTTTTGGTTTGCAGCCAAACACAGCCTGATCTCTCACTCTTCCCCCCTGCCCCTTTCCAGGGAGTAGGGGAGAGAATTGGAAAGAAAAGGTCAAGGAGACTCACAGGTTGAGATAAAAACTATTTACTAATTAAAATAACATTATAATGATAACAACAGTAATAACAGAATATAAAAATGAGTGATGCACAGTGCAATGGCTCACCACCCGCTGACCGATGCCCAGCCTGTGCCAGTCAGTGATCCCGGAGCTCAGACAGTCCCAAAACTGAAACCCCAGAAGAGCAAGCCTGAGGGATCCCCAAGAGAATATCCTTGATTTCTGGTCAACTCTGGTTAATATACTGACATGACATGATATGATATGGAATATCTCATTGGCACATCCAAATGTCCATTTTAGGTTTTGATATTGTGATAGTTTCACTTGGCTAGCACTTGGCTAGCAG
>NW_010332143.1:0-10654 GCF_000700745.2 Antrostomus carolinensis
TGCGCTGCTCAGGGGGAGGAGGTAGAGAAGTAAAGTTGAGCCTGAAAGAAAGGAGGGGTGGGGGGAAGGTGTTTGTAAGATGTGGTTTTATTTCTCATTACCCTACTCTGATTTTGACTGGTAATAAAATTAAACTAATTTCCCCAAGTCAAGTCTGTTTTGCCCGTGCCAGTAATTGCTGAGTGATCTCGCACTGTCCTTATCTTGACCCATACGCCTTTCATTTCATTTTCTCTCTCCTGTCCAGCTAAGGAGGGGCGTGACAGAGTGGCTTTGGTGGGCACCTGGCGTACCTTAAGGCTATGAAACTTATTAGGGGGCATCTTACCTAATAGAGGTAGTGTCTGACATCTAAAGCTGAGGGAAAACTTGTTATTTGGAAGCACTATTCTTGTCTTACTATAGCCAGATTTGTACCTCAGACATTTGACTGAATGATCAAAACCAAAACTTTTCTTTTTTGTAATTTGCAGTTGTAAATTTGTGCCATTAGTTTTAAAAATTGTTTATAAGTTGAGAATATGGCTTTTAAAATAAATTATTCTTTTGCATTTTAGCACTGGCAAATTCGGAGCATGTTTTATACCTGGCCTGTGTAAACAGAGTGACCTGACACTGTTTGCTGCCAGACCTGGACTTCGTCTCTGGAAGTCTGATGTTCACGGAACTGTTCAGGCCACATTCATATTGAAAGACGTATTTGCTGGTGGCATAAAAACTTTTGAACTGTATCCTCGTTTGGAACCACCTGACAGAGGAAGTTACAGCTCCCCAGAGAAACACCTTGGGCTTGTGTCATGCTTTTTCCGAGAAGGATGGGTGCT
The DNA here is from genome assembly GCF_000700745.2 of Antrostomus carolinensis. NCBI lineage: Eukaryota > Metazoa > Chordata > Aves > Caprimulgiformes > Caprimulgidae > Antrostomus > Antrostomus carolinensis. The sequence goes on from NW_010332143.1 coordinate 825, forward strand.
GACCTGGAATGAATACAGCATCTACTTGCTAGACACTGTGAACCAGGTAGATAAATCTTGTGGGTGCATATTTTTTCTTACTTGTTTTTGTTCAGGAGACTCTCTTTGTGTTATCCATTACGCTTCTATGATTTACGTCCCTACTTAAACCTAACAAAGATTATTTTATTCTCTCCCTCTTCAAGTTCTCATTGCAATGATATACTCACAAACTAGCTTGATATGTATAAAAATTAAATATATTTAAAGCTTTCAGTCCAGATTTAACATCATAACCATTTCTGATACGTAGCAAAGCATGTATCAATCTAAAATCTAGTAATTAATGCAAAAGACGTTTTGGGCCTATAAAATGTGCCTGGAACTGTTTATTTTTCCCTTTTACTACTGTTGGTGTGTGCAAAAAAAAAAAAAAAAAAAAGTATTACATTTTATTTGGTATAAACTGTTAGCTACTTTGTGTTCTTAAAAGTGTGTATGAAAGTGAATACAAGCTATAGTATTAAATGGTATTAAACATTTGTATTGTGGCTCTTTTCTGCCACCAAATTATATATTGTTTAAGTTGTTGTTACAGTGTTGCAGCTAGTTTTGACAGAGAAAATTAATAGATCTATGGAATGAAAATTAGTGTTAAAATGAGCTACATAGAAAAAATAATCAGGAAAGCATCCTTTAATTATGTTTTATTTCTTTTTGATAAGATACATATCTTTATTCTGTAGCTGTATATGTTGATTTAATTCCAGTGAACACTTTTGTTAAGAGCACCGTCTTGTCTAAACAAGATATTAATCTATTGCCAATGATTTCTTTCTGTGTTGACTCTTTATAGGCTTTGATTGGTGGCTTGGAAGGATACGGTGATATTGTGTCTGTGTCCTGTACCAACAGTGAGATTTTTCTCTTAAAGGGAGATAGAGACATAATAAGAATTTCAAGTAGACCTGAAGGACTATCATCAATAGGTTTGTATAGATTAGCAAACTACAGCATGTACCTCATGGAACATGGTGCCTATTATACTTTTTAATTTAAAAATGGAAAAAAAAGCTGTAACCCAAACCAAACCCCCACAGAAAAACCTTCAGGTTATTGCAAAAACCTACCAGGTTCTGTAGAGTTACTTATATGTTTTATCTGCTCATCTGAACTTCTGTTCAGGCTGCAGTGAGAATGGGGGCATTAGGAAGTTTATTCTGGTTCCTGTTTTTTGAAAATGGATCAACATTATCCTAGCCAGGCATGTCTAGTCTGGGCATTTGAGACCTTATTCTAAACCATGATGCTGAAGCAATCTGGATTCATGATCACAGCTAGCTCTTTACTGATCATTCTCAGTTGTCTGGGTTGGAGATACCTGAATATGTTGATTCTGTGCCACCTGTCACCACCCATGTTCCATAGGAAGTCTCAGCCTTCCTAGCAATGAAGAAGAAAGAATGAGCAAAACACCCAAAGAATACTCACTAAAATACCCCAAAGAATTTGGGAGTTTATTTTCTTATTTGTTGGCTGTCTGAGTTCAGCATCTATGTTACTAGAACTCTCTAAAAGGGATTAATAATACTTCCTGAATGATGGTGCCGTCTGATTTCTCAATCATAAAGATTGTAAGCACCGTTATCCAGCTTATTACACTCACAGAAGGACTGTTTATGCATTTTAAATACTCCATTTTAGCTTTGTATTAGCAAAATGCTAGTAAAAATGCTATCAGGTCTCACTGAATGCTGGAGAACTTAACTTATCATTGCATATTAGCAGTAGTCATTTAAACAGTTCTTAAACTCACAGAATTCCAGGGGGTGTTTAGTATTTTAATCTTAACTTCCAAGTATAGTTTGAAAGGAGCCTTCTTGAAGTGTATTTTCTTCTAATTACCACAGTGGTTTATCTGGTAATTTTTCCTTGATTTTTTTCAAGATACTGGATGTTTGAATGAAGAAGTTGAAGATACAGGCTGGCACTACATACCGTTGAGTCTTCCAGGCTAAAGACCTGTATCATTCTTCAAACATAAACATAAATTCGGAATTTTGCTGATAGAAGTTTGGTACAGGCTTTAGGGGATTGATTTTACTAAAATGATTTAATATGGATTTACTTACATTAAGTTTGTATTATGTGTATGCATGTATATTCGAAATGTTGCAAACTTAGAATATTTTTCCATTGCATAAAACTTCTTTTAATAGTCTCCAAGAACTATGCTGCTACTCACTTGATACATTAGTATTTATACTTCTGTTTTTTCTTTTGATCAGTTTCAGATGTGAATTCAAAATTGCCAAATCCTTTAACAGATACCAGTCCTAAATTGCTGACCCCATTATCCGTATCAGCATCTGTATCATCTAGCCCTTCAGTGGAAACAGATAAAAAAATGGTTATTTCCCCCTCAATTATTGGTGATAAAAGTGACACTTACGCTTCAGTGAAAGGTGATCTGGAAACTCCAACACTATCGGAGAAAAGTTTTGATAGAATGGGAGACTTGAGCAGTGAAATAAGAAAAAGGGGCTGCTCTACAGTAAGTGAATCAAGAAGCAGGAGCAGTTCAGTGAATTCTGTGGGCAGTGGCTCGAGCTTTATATGTGCAGACCAGCTTTCAGAAGCTCAGAGAGAAGGTCATCTTTCTTCACAGCGGAAAAAAAACAATCAGCTCTGAAGATTTTGATCAAGAACTCATTGTAAAGCCAATTAAAGTGAAAAAGAAAAAAAAGAAGAAACAAGGTACGTCTAACAGAACTTTCCCTGCCACTGCTCATTAGTAGGACATGTCACTTTTGATGTTTCACACAAGAGTGTCTGTGTTTGACATGCTTTGTTTATATTGTATTGTCATGCTTGTGGTATTTGAGAGATTGTGGTGAGCCATTTATGTTCAAGATGAAAGCCTGTTTTGAAAGTGATAAATTTATCAGATCTTTTTAGATCTATTTGTTTTCATTCCTTTAACTTTGTTTTGCTTTATGTAAACATGCTTAAGGTTCTGTGTATGGGTTAATGGTATCGTACTGTGGACTCTGCTTTGAGTTTTATGTTGGAATTGTGTAATATCTGTTCATCCTATTTAGAATATTTGGCAGTGTTTTTCTTAGCCATGGTTTTTAGTTTGTTAAAATAGTGCAAGTACTTGATTATTCTAATTGTTTACTATATTAATGTTACAACTTTAAAATATTTTGCTATTAAGACTTTCTTGGCTTTATATGTATCATTTAGTGTTGAAGGTGAAAAAAATCAATGTAAAAATTTAAATTTAACTCTATTCTTCCCCCTAGTGATAAAAATATTTTAATTTCTTACTTTGCATCAAAATATAATAATCTTATTAATATTATTCCCTCCCCCCCTTTTTTTTTGTTTGTTTTGTGAGAACAGAAAGTGGGACCAGGAAAAACCACAGCTCTCTGGAAGGTACACCAATGTATGAGCGTCAGCTTTCTGGTGATAGTCCACATTCACTGAATGCAGACTCGTTTTCAATTACTTCCAGCCTAATGAGTGGCAGCATTGATCATTTGAGTACTGGCTCTCCAGATCAGGAAAGCATGTTCAGTGTGGAGTCCCATAGGATCTTGCAAGAAGATAATGGTTCAGAAACTTTCAGTGTCCTACAGTCTCCTGAGTCTGCGACTGTACTAATTCATGAAGAAAATGGAGATATGGTTGATTTACAGAAACTTCCTAACAGTGACAGTGGCATGGGTACTTCAGCTGTTACAGATACTTTGACATCTGTCTCTCCTCTAATCCTCACAGAGGATTTGACAGGCGGTGTTGATGGTGAATGTAATGGTAGTGTGGTTTCTGCAAGCAATGAATGCTGCCTTGGAAAGCTGAGCCAAGAGGAGGACCAAGATTTTCCTGTGTTGTGTGAAATAGATGAAAATTTAGATGAAATGAAGCTGCAGGGTACTGAAAAATCTTCTGAAGAGCCAGACCTTACAGACCAAATGTTTTTGGAATGTGACAGTGTACTTGGTGTTCAGACATCACTGACACCAAAGGAAAGTGATGAAACTGGTAGGGAAGACCAACAGCAACTCTCTCTAATACGCAGCGCTCTGTCAGATCCTTCTGTGCTTCCCTTTGACATCTCTAACGATGTTTATTCAGATAACACTTCCATTTCTGGATGGAATTTTGAAAGTGCAATCAAAGCTAAATCTAGTACTAGCACTGCTGAATGGGTAACAGATGCTCACGAAGGTAAGACTGAGAAATCTACTTCAAGTGATGAAGAGGATATTTATGGACATGGATTACCGTATTCATCCTCGGAGACCAGCATGCCTGAAGTTGGTGTTGGGCCTGGTTCCCAGGATGTGGCCAGGATAAGCCTAGATGAAACGGTGCTGTTAAAAACTGATCAGGTATATGTTTTCAGTTTAGTTAAACTACTTAATTGCAGCATTTCAATTGCAAAAAATTCATGTGTAACTGTTATTACTCAATCCTTTACTTCTTTAGGAAAGCAATTTTTTTCTTGCTTGATTTGAGTGAACAAATAAAGCGTAAAGCCAAACAGCAATATGTGTTGTAACTCTTATGAAATGTGATGTGTCCGACTTCAGAATGGTTGATGTGTGCTTACAATGTGAAGAAGCTGCTCTGGCTGTATTATTCCCAGCTCAACAAAAATGCTGTCTTCAAAAATAAGCCCTTCCGTTAAAGAGTGAACAGTAAAACCAAGTCATGCTCAACAGCTGCTCCTCGTTTGGAGGTCTGCAGTAGCCAAAATTATGCACAATGCTGTTCTCAACTTCAACTGACTTCATGGGGAATTAATGCTGATTATCTCACATGACTGGCCTCTGTTTAAGGGTCATTTTACCTGTAAATACTCAGAGTAAGGATTAGTCTTTCTTTGTGTACTAGAACAGCAGTTAGTACTATTTGAAATGTTGACATATCTCCTTTTTCTGTTATCCTTCTTTCCTTCATCATTTCCTTCATCATCACCCACTTTGTGGGTGAACATTTTCAGAAATAGTAATTCTCATATAGATGATAGAAAAGAAGTTCTAAAATTAAAATCACTGTGAGTTTTAGCAGAAGTCTTAAGAAGGAAATACAGTTCTTCTAGGTTGAGGGTTTGGGGGGTTTTTGTTTTTAAAAAAAAATCTAAACCAGCCTTGTATTAAGATCAACTGAATACTTGTTGATAAACATTGAGTTAGAGGTTGATGGTGTCCTGTTTAGTAAGAACTGTAGCCCAAAGTATAGAAGACTTTTAGTTTCAGGTTAGGATATTCTTACACTCTGGAATGTTTAGAAAAGCTCCATAGATGCTTACATTATGGGTCATGTGTGCACTGCTTGGATTCATCTCATGCAAGCTATCAGAATTTATGATAGCAGTTTGTAAACCAAATTTCTGCAGTACATGGCTCCTGTAACATACAGAGAATATTGGAGTTGGATATTTAGCTGTCTCTGCACTCCAGCCACCTTGTTCCCTTTGCTCATCACTTCATAGACAATGAATAATTTTCTGGACTACAGACAGACTGTACATTTTTGTGTATTCCTTTCTGCATCTGCTATTTCCTTTAAGTGTGTGTTCTTTAATTAATAAGAAAAGGTTTTCCACCGTTTGGAGGTAGAGGACAGTGTGGAAAGTTTGGGTTTTTTTGCTAAAACTTTTGTTCTAGCAGTCTTATTTTGCAGTACATACTATCTTAGAGAACATGGACAGATGCAGTTTTATTTTACACAAGGCAAATTTATTCATTGATTAAGGTACTTAAGATTCTTAAGTTTAACATTTTAAAATCAAAATATGGGAGCTGCTGTCTTTATATAGCCATTTTCTTGTGCAGTTTGAAGACACTTGATACTGTTCTGACTCTGTAGTTTTTAGTTTGCAGAGAGCTGGATGGGATACTCTGGCCCTGGTTATGGTATCCTGAGCCTGGTGGTCTCAGAAAAGTACATTTGGTGCCTGGACTACAGAGGCAGCCTGTACTGCAGCGCTCTGCCCGCGGCTGGGCTGCGCTGGCAGAAGTTTGAAGATGGTGTCCAGCAAGTGGCAGTTTCCCCCTCAGGTTGGTTGGCTTCTGCTTCACTGTAACCTCCTAAATACAAAAACCGCAGAGACTTGTGCATTTTCTTTGCTTTCTTTTTTTTTGTGTGTGTTTGGGTTTTTTTGGTTTTTTTTTTTAATGATGGCTATTATTTAATTAGGTGAAACTTGTAATTTTTCTGAGATTACAAATACAGTTCAGTGCATATGTAATTTCCATGTAGGCAGGTTTTTTGTTTGTTTTGTTTTTAATACAGTACTTCTAGTCCCTTGATTGTCTGGGACTTGTTTCACCTTTGTTTCATGTAAAAGTAGTGTGTGTTTTTTGGTTTGTGGTTTGTTTTTTTCATTTTTATTTCTTTTTGTTTGGTTGGTTGATTTTTTTTAAGTCATATTGAGTGCTATGAGTGCATCTTCACTACCTCTGTGTACCATGTTCTAGTTTAAGTGGCTGCCTTTCTAAGAGGTTCCCATTGCATTTTGAGAAGTTTTCAACATGTGGCTGCCTGATTAAGGTGAACTTCAGAAGTAGCAGTTCAGTGGTAGGTGGAGGTGAATGAAGAGGCCCTTGTCTATACAAAACCTTGGGTTTTGATACAGAACTGCTTAAGATTCCCAAATTTAAAATTATTTTTATTGTAAATGTGGAATTGGTTTTGTGTGTGGGTTTGTTTGTTATTTTTTTTAATACTAAAGAAAAAAAACTTTTAATTTTTGGTGTATTTGCATATGAGTTTGTTATGGATGGAACATTCCTCTGAGGCAGATTCTGTTGGATTAAAAGGAAATGTTTGGTTTTGGTTATCAATTTGTGTCACTTTTGGTCTTCCAGATTGTTCCAGCACTGGTGTGAAAATCCAAGTTTCTCAGACATTTTCTTTATTTGGTCTCTTGTCTTGACACTGTTTTCTTCCCTTGTCATCTCTAAATGCACATCAATCTTCCCTTCTCTCTGTAGAGGAAGATTGCTATCTGTTTTAAGAAAGATATTTTATTTGATCTGTAGCTGAGCTTTGTTATGGACAAAAAAAAAAAATAAAGAGTGCCTGTGCTAGGTAAGGTCATAGGTGATCATAGGTTCACCCAGTTCAGCGTCTTGTCCTTGACAGTGGCCAGACGCAGATGGCTGCAGAACAGTAAAAGGAATGGGCTGGCACGTGTGATGTTTGCCCTTGGTAGTTTCAGACTGCAATTGTTGGTGACTCAAGAGACTTCCTAGGCAAAAGGTTGTTTCTATGCGTTTATTATCCCTCAATTCCAGGGACTCACCTAGTTTTTCGTTGAATCCATACAGATTTCTAGTATCCACAATTTCCCGTGGATATGTTAACACAAGAGAATGTTAACCACAAACATCAAAATGGAATCAAATGCTACTTTGTGGAATTACTCAGATGAAATTAATATGTACTGCTATAGTATGAACCAGCATGAATGCTAATCAGCAGTTTTAAGTTTGGAATTCCATTTGGTTTTCTTTTTCTGATCTCTCCTTGCTAATTCAAGTGAGAGAAAAACTTCTCAAGATGGATTTGTGCAGTTGCGTTTCTGAGTTTTGTGTGCTCATGACATGCTACGTAACAAGCAGGTAACAGAACTGACCACTGCAGAGTAGGACAGCACACTTCTTCAACTTCCCCTCCCTGGAAGTGTTCAGAACCAGGCTGGATGAGGCTTTGAGCAACCTGGTCTAGTGGAAGGTGTCCCTGGCAGGGGGGTTGGAACTAGATTATCTTTAGGGTCCTTTCCAACCCAAACCATTCTATGATTCAGGTATTTGTCACTTAGGACTAGTCCATAGAAGTTACAATTTACCTTATTAACACTACTAGTATGTGTAAAAGGTGAAAGTAGGACAATTAATACCTTTTCCTTTATGTATTTAGGATGTACCAAACTAGTACAGAAGCAAGCCATGAACTTTAGTCTCTTAATAGCAGGCATATTTGTCCCTAACATGGAACTTTTGTTAGTTTTTAGTGTATAGAGAGAAATTACTTGCTTTTGATCACTTAGAAATTGCACATACTCTAATGGTAAATGCATTTCAGCAGTTCCCAGGGAAGCTGGCCACTGTTCTGGTCTTGCTTTAAATAAATAAATAAATAATAAACAAACAAATAAATAAATAAAAGCATTTTTAAATCTTGTATTTTTGTTAATGGTACTGGTTTGCCTTTCCCCTCCTATTAGGTGTGGGTAGGACAAATCATCTGTCTCTGCTGCAGTAACTGCCAAGTGATATTATGTTCTCTCTCAACTCCTCATAACAGGGGCTCTTCTCTGGAAGATTGAACAGAAGACTAACAAAGCATTTGCTTGTGGAAAAGTAACTATCAAAGGAAAACGCCACTGGTATGAGGCTTTACCCCAGTCTGTATTTGTAGCTTTGAGTGATGACACCGCCTGGATTATCAGAACAAATGGAGATCTGTATCTGCAAACAGGTACCTGAATTATTTGCAGGCTCTTTGAATTTTTGTGGGCTAAGTCTATGGAATGATCACAATTTGCTTTAAACTTTTATCAACAGCCAGGACATGAGAAAACCTTTTTATCTTTAGAAATGGTCGGAAACAGTTGTGAGATTCTGTGTAGTTAGGAGGCTGGAAAAGCCAGTTCCTAGCCACTTATTTTTTGTGCCATGTGGAGTACATACAGTATAGAGAATTTATGACATGGGGAGGATATAGGTTGGGTGCAGATAAACACAAGAAAGACATGGACCTGTTAGAATGAGTCCAGAGGAAACCACGAGGATGATCCAAGGGCATGAGGATGATCCAAGGGCTGGGGCACCTCTCCTATGAGGACAGGCTGGGAGAGTTGGGGCTGTTCAGCCTGGAGAAGAGATTTCTGGGAGATCTTAGAGCAGCCAGTACCTGAAGGGGCCTACAAGAAAGCTGGGGAGGGACTTTTTACAAAGGCAGGTAGTGATAGAACAAGGGGTAATGGCTTTACATTGAAAGAGAATACGTTTAGATTAGATATTAGGAAGAAATTATTTCCAGTGAGGGTGGTCAGACACTGGAACAGGTTACCCAGAGAAGCTGTGGCTGCTCCTCCCTGGAAGTGTTCAAGGCCAGGTTGGATGAAGTTTTGAGCAGCCTGGTCTAGTGGAAGGTGTCCCTGCTGATGGCAGGGGTTTGGAACTGGATGATCTTTAAGGTGCATTCCAACCCAAAGCATTCTGTGATATTATGATTCTATGAAATGAAAAAAGATTGCAGAAAATATTGAAATCATATCCTTGCCTTGAAAATGGTGTGGTGCACTGAAACAACTGAGCCTTAAGTGGGTTTTCTTTTCTTGCTTTAAGGATTTTAACAAAGTTTTAAGAGACTTCGAAAGGTGATGAGGTAGTGTGTGGCTATTCAGAAGAAATTCAGGTATGGGGGGCAGAGTCTGGGAAAGTAGAAGCTGTGTCCTTGGCAAAGTACAGATCTGTTGGGAGGTAAGAGTTACCAGTTGATAATGAAAGTAGGGTATTCGGAGACAGAAGATCATGAAGTGCTTTGGAAATATAGACAAGTGGTATGTATTTTACATGGCAGAGAAAGCAAAGCCAGTGGAGGAGTTGAACGGGTTGTGGTGCAGCAATCTTTACAGCTGCCTGCTCACTGGATGTGAATGAAGCAAGAATCAGAAAAAGGAATAGTGCAGTGGCAACTTTGAAGTCATGGCCTTAGTTTTATCTGCTTCAGTAAATAGAAGAAGATGCATTTGGAAGTTGTTATGCAGAGAATATTCAGGCAAAATACAAGGAGCTAGGATGAGGGATGGAGCTCCAAGTTTT